>NC_138970.1:89670000-89942500 GCF_055761805.1 Camellia sinensis | reverse complement strand
TTTTGGTATTTAGTGAATTTTTAAAAGATTTTTTTTACAATTTTTTTACTTTTTAGGTATATTTATGTTAAGTGTGTCTAAAAAGAAAAAAAAAAAAATTGCTTAAAATATTAAAAAATTCAGTAAAAACAAAAAAATACAGAAAATAAAAAACTAAAATTTTCTGAAAAGTATTTTTGAAAAAATGAAACCAAGCAAGCTTAGTTCCGTTTTTCTTTTTTATTAACATAATCATAGAACTGACGTAGTATAACATTCTGGAAAATTATTCTATAATTACTACGCAAAGTAAAGAACAAATATAGTGTAATAAAATAATATATTACGTATAGAACATGAATCTATTTATCTAATTTGATGAGAAACATATAGTTTGTTTTAAGATTGTTGGTATTTTTTCGTAATAATATAAGAAAAATATATATAATAAAATAAACAGAAATGACAAAACAAATTTTTTATTTTATTTTTTATATTCTATTTATTAAAGAATGAAATATAGAATAAACTACACAATTAAAAATACATAAATAAATTAGAATACATCATGGAATATGTTACAAGATGGATTCCCATGAATATATAAAATAATATGCGAGAAATAGTTCAAATCTAAAAATTTGAAGAACAAAAGATAAGATATGCAAACCGAAACCTGTATGATACCACAGTTTCTTTAAAACACTTTCATTGTCTCCCGATGAGTGCTAGAGGTACGCTGACGTCTGTCTCCTAAGATACGACGGTCGAAACCAGCTAATGCAGAAGCACCTTTTGAATAGTTTCGACGAACTTGACAATGGCAACACTCTCTTTATAACAAGAACCAAAGAAGGGGCTAGCACAAAGAAGATAAATTTTTTTTTCTTTAGTATAAAAATCTTCTCCAACTTTATCTAAAGAAAATCACAAATTTTTCATCTCAAAAATATTTCTATCTCATCTATCTAAGTTGGAGGGGAAAGACCCTTTTTTATACTTGTAGGGAAGCGGTCTCGGCCATGAAGACTACTATAAAACTTAGCATCAATGACCATCAACTCTAGTCATAAGGGTTAAAGTTACAAAGGTGCAAAACTCTCATGTGCATAATATGATCATCAACTCCATTATCAAAAGATGAGAGTTACAAAGTTTGAAAACCTACCTTACATTATCTATATATATATAATGCTATTTAAATAATCTAACAAGATGAGTCGTAAAATGGATACGGGTGTTAGGTCACAACCCAATCCAAACCCAATCTAAAACATATGCATAAGACAAGTCCAGCCCAAGGCAAAGTCTAACACATGCATATACACGACCCTAGGCCAATCCAAACCAAGACTAAGACTAAGACTAAGTCCAAGTCCAAGCCTATGTCTAAGCCCAACTTTTATTGATGCCCATTTTATGAGATAATTCTCATTCACAACTTAATGGTTTCGGCTCATTATTTTTGTGTTGCAACATTCTCACTTAAGAGAATACAAAACCATTATGACTCACCTCAATCGGCAATTGGATCCCGCTTTAATTTCAAATTAAAGTTATCCAAAAAACCTTATTTTCTAAAAAAGAATTACTTTAATATTTGGACAAGCATTTTGTAACCATTTAAACATGCCGATTACAACATGGCAACATTGAATAGATGTGTAAATATTCCCACATCTGTCCTCTAAATTTGTGGGCATGCTGCGATTAAGGTGAGTATGATGTCAATATTTAGAATCACGCATTTATATATTTTCATGCATTTTTACACACACACACACACACACATATATATATATATATATATATTTACACATTTAGATACATTTTTTTATGCTGATGAGATTTGAAGAGATCAATAATTATTATTTTAAAAGAAAAATGTTTGAGGGCCACAAATTTTGTGGCTCAAATGGCCAGAAACTGTCAAAACGACGTCATTTTGTATCGTTTTGCACCCAAAATGACGTCGTTTTGGTAATTTCGGGCCATTTGAGCCACAGAATTTGTGGCCACCTAGCATTGCTAATTTAAAAATTATTAGTTAATTGAGAATATTTTATTTAGTATAGAATAGTCTAGAATTAACACCTTGTTTGGTTTCAGAAAATTGAGTTTTTTGTTATCCGTGTTTTTTGGTTTTAGTAAAAAAATTTAATATTTTAAGAATGTTTTTTAAAATTTTTTTAGATGCACCTAACCTAAATATACTTAAAAAGTATAATATTTATGGAATTTTTTTTAAAAAAAAAATTTCAATACATTTTTGTATTCTTGTGTATTTATTGAATTTTTAAAATATTTTTTCACAAATATTCACTACAGGAAAAGGGGGATTTGGTGGCGCTTTTTTAACGACGTTTCTGTAAACGTCACTGTTATTAGTATTTAACGGCGTTTTATAAACGCTGCATATTCTATTAAACAAAACGACACCGTTTTATAATGGGAGGGGTTTAAAAACGCCTCCGAATGTGGTGACCCACACGCGCACCCTTTCTGTGAAAACCTTATTTTGAATCAGAGCCTACATACGCACAGATCTCTCAACCCTTAATACATGCGCACAGGTCTCTCTCTCTCAACCCTCTCCATCGAAGCTCCATCGAAGCTTAAATAAAAAAAGATTCAGATCGAAGCCCCGATCTGAACAAAACCTGATTTAGATCTCTCTCTCTCTCAACCCTCTCCATCGAACCCGTGATTTCACTCTCTCTTGCTTCAAACCCTTTCGTTTCTCTCGATTCAAACCCCTTCATTTAGTAATCGATTAATCTATCTCTAGTTCATGTTCGAGTTCGCAGGTCTTTCTTCATGGTAAGTGTTGATCAGTCTTATCTCTATCTTCTCACAGTCAAGTTCGATTGAAGATGATACTTACTGATGGAATCATTCGATTCAGGTTTGCTAGGTTTTATCTAGATCAGATCGATCGATTGAAGATCTATTGATCGATTGAACGTGATTTCGAAGTTCAACCTTCTTCAGCTCAGTGATTCAATCTCAGATTCGTTCGGCGATTTCGAAGTTCTCTCTCGATTTCAAAGCTCGGTGATTCAATCTCAGATTCGTTCAGCGAGGAAAGTGAGCACCATCATCTATCAAGGTGAGCACCATCGCTTCAGATTCGCTTGTTTTTTTCCCCTAAATTAGCATGTTGAATTTTCCTAGCATGTTGAATTTTAATCTCTGTTTTTTTATTACCCTAAATTAGCATCAGTTTGGATTGATCAATCAGTGTAGCTTAGATATTTAGGTAGAATATCTGGTTACATTATGATTATTATTATTTTGAATTCTAAAATATAGAACAGTTCATTATATCTTGGAATGGATTGTGATTTTGTATTCATCGTATTTGTAACGCCCTCAAAATAATAACAATAAACCCATCTAATAAGACATACATTTACATATAAACTAACCACATTCTTTCATTCATTAGAGTTCCATTACATAAGTATTACATGTTAACCTCATAACAAAATGCCCTACGGGCTTACAGCTTTCCAAGTTAACACTTGGTTACAACAAAGAGTTCTAACTCGTTTACACATTAAGCCCTTGGCTTGAAATTACATGTAATACATCAAAAGTACAACAACAAAACTATGCCCGCCACTAGCCTCCCAGCTATGTCCTTGGAGGTGGCATGCTTCCTGCACCTGAAAATGATGTTCCCATATAGGGTGAGCCACAGCCCAGTAGAAATACACTAAACCAACCATGGACAATGACTAAAACATTAGCAATTGATAGTTGGTCAACACTGATACAATCACATAAATTATATATTTATGTCAACGACTTACAAGTCCCAATTACTTTTCATTTTCCCTTTTCAATAGATAAGCATGCTAGCTCTATTATCATTTCCACAGATATGTATAAAAACTATATCTCACATTCAGATAAGCATAAAAGCTATATCCACAATCTCAACAGATATGTATATCAACAATATCCACAGATAAGCATACAAGCTGTATCCACATTCTACAACAGATATGTATATCAACAATATCCACAGATAAGCATACAAGCTGTATCCACACTTCACAAAGATAAGCATATGAGCTCTATCTTCACTTCTCTAGACAAGCATATGAGCTCTGTCTACGGAGTACATCCCCTATCTCCTCCAAATACCTATCCGGTTTAGAGGTACATCCCCTATCTTCCCCTAAACCGCGGAGTACATCCCCTATCTCCTCCTCTACACATAACGTATATAAACACATTGGTTCTATATACAATCACACAATACATACAATTAATGTATTCAATTAACCGTCAAGTTCCATGACACATTTCATTGATTAGTTTCAGTTTACCTAATCATCATGCATTGTCTACAACAATCACGACTATCCTCCACCGATAGCCCAAAGCAGTTATTTCTAAACAGAAAATAAACGCACAATAGATATTCAATCAACATTTCATTCCTCGTTCTTCTCAATTAATTATCCCAATTAATTAAACAATGTAATTAGGTCAATTCCCATAATTAACATTTCAACCCTTAGGTTCCATTTTCATCAATGATTCAACAATCATTCCATTTTTCTATGCCAAACACGCATCTAGGTTTATTATGAATAAAACCCCAACTTTTGTAAAATTACACAAAAGCCCCAAACTTTTACAAAATTACCAAACCAAGCCCAACATCTCAAAATACCAAAATTTAAAGACAAAACCCATAGAGAGGAGTAGGATATCCCTACCTTGAAGTTTAAGCCAAAAAGGAGATGAAGACTCCAAGATCAACTTGCTCCAAATCCAAACTTTTTCAGATTAAATCGAAGCTCTCAACACCCTCTATCTTTTTAACAAAGGCCCTAGGCTAGATTCACACTCTAGGGAGATGAAATCTTAGAGAGAGAGTAAGTTTAGAGTGAGAGAGGCTCGGATTTAGGTTTTGCTCAAAGAAAAGAGGTGAAAAAGTGATGTTTTAGACGCTGCTGTCCGCTGATATAAAACACGCTCGCTCGAGCGAAGGATTGGTCGCTCGAGCGACCAGACACAGAAAACTCTCGCTCGAGCCAAGAAGTTCTCGATCGAGCGAAGAAAAACCCAGACCGCTCGAGCCACGAAAAGCTCGCTCGAGCCAGAAACTACAACTCTCAGGTCCAGAACCGGGGCAACACTACTCTCGCTCGAGCGACAAACTCCTCGCTCGAGCGAAGGACCAAAAATCTGGGCAGCAACACTAGGCTCCCAAACACAACCAACCTGTAACAAACCTGCCCAACACATCCCATAACTCAAAATATAAAGTAAAGAGGATGCAAACTAGGAAATAAACAACTACCAACATTCACGGACACATGTCCGGATCACTGTACAACAAGGGTAAACCCGGGATCGCTATAGTATTGAGAAAAAATCTAGCTTAATTCAATTTCTTGCATAATTTTTTTTACAGACAGTAATAGATATTGATATTTGAACAATTTGTGTATCCTCTGCTTTGCTTCTTTACGTGTCTGATAGAAGAATGTAAATTGTAGTCTCTTTGTGAAGAGATTACCATAGCCGCCTTTATTCATAAGGATACAAATAAGTGTTGGTGCCAAAAATGATTAATAGTAATAAGAGTTGTGTTATCTTCCTCAAAATTCTCATCAATTCAATGTCTTCTTTGAAAAAAAAAAGAAAAAAGAAAAAGTGCTTTCATTACTATTCATTTTTAATAAAGTTAATAAATGAACACTTTATATTTACATTAAGATTTGATCATCCTAATTAAGAACTTCTGGTTGAGGTTGAGAATGAACTGTCACATTCACATTCAACATCTTCAAACCCCCAAAACTCTTCTTCCTCTTCTTCCTCCTTTGGCATTTTCCACTTTTCTCTATCCATTTCCCCTTCAAACTTCACCTCTAATACCTGTCAATTCAAAAAAATACCAATAATTTAACAGTTTTGCTACGAACACATAAACAAAATTTAGAAATAAACACAAAACACTAAAAAATAATGTCTATCCAGATACACTCTCTATCCGGTTCAACGCCACTCTCGATTCATAATGTGAAGGACATAACACAACAATATCACACTTATCACTGTACCAAGCTTCTCCAACAAGAGAAGCACCTTAATTAGCAGATTATATGACAACGACAGCCAATGCTTTCAATTCCGAATAATTACTATACAGGTTCTTCATATAAGGTTTCATATCATTATTTTTGCTTGATTTATAATAATAAAACCAAGGCCTAAAAAGCTCAATAAGTCATATGCTCTCCAAGCAATTTTGTGATCTTGTGAACAACATCACATAATTTGGAGAATCATTGCCTTATTTTGATATGCTTTTATGGTGTCAAGAATAGGTTTAGTCCAACAATAAAAACAAACCGTTATAGGAAAAAAAAAAAAACCACTGCAAAACCTACATTTTTCTTGTCCAATATCGAGCAAATAATTATATTTTTCCAATCATATATTCATGAAAAAAACAAGATAGAAAACCATTAAACAACATATTTAAAGTGTTTTAGAAATTAAAATAAATAAATAAAGAATATCTAGCATGCATACTTGTTCATCCATTGGAGACAGCTAATGGAACAAGAAACACTGTTACAACCATATAAGTAGGACAAAATAACAAATAGAGAATCATTAAAATAAAACATTTATTTAAGTACTAGAATAAAATTTAAAGGGAAAACCCACTTTGACCCTTCCACAGATTTATTTAATTTTTGCTATCATGCACTAATCTTCGAACCACATGGGAGGGCAATAATGAATACCTGTCTATTTAGCAATAGGATTTTACGTTAGGTAGCATAGAGCATCAGTTGATTAATATGAATTGCTTGAGAGAAAACCCAAATCCACCCTCACCAATACCAGAAAAGACCATATCTTAGAATGTGATCTTGGCTGGTGAAAAAATTTTGTGAAAAAAAACACAGCTATATATTATATTAGGATTCATAAATAATTTATTTAATCAATGCTTAGTCATTTGCAAATTGTCCGTTGTCGTTTAGGCAGGTCAACTAAAAAGGGTTTTATACCATTCATGAGCACACTTTGCTGGTAGCTTTCAATTGGAACAATGAACACGCCATACAATTAGAAATATAGGAAATGTGATCGTTATCAAGAAACTTGATCAGGTGAGAAAATTTGGGGGTGTTTAGGTGAATTGCATATGAGGATGCACAACACTTGACTATACTTAATTGAGAAAATGATGTGCATTTAAAAAAGTACAGTATATCTATCAGTAGAATTTCCCGATTTCAGAAACATAGTAGGAATGTTGACGAAAAAGTATACATGCTTCCATGAGATGATAATATATCTAGAATAAGGATCTCCTGTCCCCAAATATTCATGTCTTTCTGTCTCAAATCACTTACAATCATTGGATCATATGAGAATCTTAAGATTTGAGAATCTCAAGACATATCTAATGGTTGTGAGTGATTTGGAACAAAAGGACAGGAATATTTGGGATAGGGAATCCTTGGCATATATCATGACCACATTTGTAGGAAAATCTTCAATGTTGTGATTAATTACTATGATAAAATGATAGTAGCATAGAAATTAGATACCTCTTTCATGGTAGGGCGCCACGTGGAAGATGCCCGAATGCAAAGAGATGAAGCAAAGGCCAATCTATTAAGTTGTGTATTATCATAGCCCCCTCCAAGTCTTGGATCTACCAACTTTTCAATCTCCCAATTTTCCAATATAGGTTTAGCCTATTATAATCAAATCTAATTATAATCACCATACAATTTCAACACAAAAAGCATTGTAAAAGCAAAATAAAAATGGAAGGAAAAAAAATAAAAATGAAGTCTTTTAAATCACTTCACTAGATCTAGGTAGCCCAATCCTTGAAAAAAAACACAAAGAAGGAATTGTCATGTTTGTGCTAAACACAATTTAATGTACTTTTTACGAATTGAATTTAAAGCACTTTTTTTTACCCAGCTATGTATGTTTTGGTGAGACCCATCAACCGGTTTCTTGCCAGAGATGATCTCAAGCAAAAAGACACCGAAAGCAAACACATCTGTCTTCTCATCCACAACGCCATGCATAAAATATTCCGGCGCCAAGTGCCTACAAAATGCATGAATTTTTCATCTTAACCATGCCTCTCAATAATATAAAGGATTTGTGTTTGTAAGAGATCTGACAGAGGTTTTTACGTTCTGGCAATCAAGCTAAAAGATTAGACACTAAGCACGACACAGGCAATAGTTAATATGTTTGTGTAATGTTTTATGTACCCAAATGTCCCTTCAATTGGGATGATTGAATGGTGAGTCCACTGTGATGTAAGCCACTTTGCTAGACCAAAATCAGAAATCTACAATATTCAAATTTCAAACAAACAACATTGTCAAACACAACATATCAAAACTTATTCAAATTAAAGCATAATGTAAAAGTAAGTACAGAAAGAGTAGAATCAAAGTCTTGTACTTCTTTTTTATTTTTTTAATGTTTTCTTGGGAATGAAGTGAATCACAATTGTACCTGTGGTTCATAATCTGCAGTCAACAATATATTCGAAGCCTTAAAGTATTTTTTAAGTATTTTTTTAATAGGATGGTTTCGTCATCATTCTTAATTAACTAAAATAGACAGTTTTAGATTGTGATTGTGAATGTGATTCCTGATTTGGTGTTTGCTCTTTGGTGTTTTCTGAATCATCATCATCATCATCATTAGAAGTACTCGAGCTTTGGTACACTTATTGGTTTGGATAGTGGGTTTGAACTTCCCACATTCATGAGTTCCTGCCAAAATTATTCCATTATTGATTGATTTGAGAGAGCAATGTGTTTCTTGAATCTATCATAATCTATCAAGAGCATTGTAGAAACTTTTGGTTTCTTCATTAATATGCTTCATACTAGATATGCTTCTAGTATGCTTGATAGTACTAATTTAGATTGCACCACCGGGATGCAATCATTAATGGTGCATGCATGCATAAATAGCCTTAGACCCGTCCAAGAATCTTCATTAGAGATACCTAGTCATCTTTGATGAAGCTCTTCTTGGATTGTCCAGTTAGACAGTTCAGGAGCACAAGTCTGTATTGTAATCAGTAGTTCTACTGCTTATAGTCCATCTCGTAGAGATTTCGTGTAGCAACTCCTTGTGTTCTCCGAGTGCATACTAGACAAGGTGTAACAGTACACCTAGTCTATGTCGTGTATTTGGAGAACCATGGGGAGATGCTGCCGAAATTTCGTTAGAGATGAGCAGAGCGGTATGAGCTACTTTTTACAATATAGACTGTGCATTCCTGAATGGGAAAGTAGGATGAACCAACATATTAGAGACCAGTTAGAGGTGAATGATGTCATGTCGCATGCATTATAAGGTACTTAATTAAGGTTGAGATTAATTAAAATGGAATCGTAATTTTAAACTTTGTTGATTTGGCAGTGACATTTGTAGTGTAAGACAGAGTCAGATGGATAAAAGTTGGATAAATCAGCATAGGTTGCACCCGGAATACATACAAGGGGTTAAGGAATTTATTAAATTTGCATGCGAAAATAAGCCGTTGTTGAATGAAGTCACATGCCCATGTAAACGGTGTCGTAATGTCAAATTGGTGGAGAAAGGCCTGTTAGGGGTTTCAGTTGACTTGTCATCATCATCCCTATTGTTTCATTTTCCAAGCACCTGCATCATAAAATAATTATTTCCATTACATACTATTTCAGACTAGTCAATATGATTTGAAATTATTTTCACTCTTATGATCCATAGAATAAGAAATGTTCATTTTACTAAGTTCTTTTAAGAAAAAATTGCTTTCTTTGATAAAATAATAAACACAATATTCAAGTGTTGACCTTTCTATTTATTATCTTTTGTTATTTCTATTTGCTTTCTTTTGTTATTTCCACTAAGCCTTTGAGAAGATGTTTTCCCTCAGTTCTACAAGCAATTTCACCACTTCCTCCACATCTGTTTCGATAGTCACTTTGTTGAAGCCCTTTTAGAGGATAATGGTAAGGCCTTTGTACATAGCCCATAGCTCTGTCTCAAGGCTGGTACAGTTTTCTAGTCTGCCATAGAAGCCACAAATCCATGCTCCCTTTTCATCTCTAATCAGTCCTCCAAAGCCTCCAGGTTTGGCAATTCTGTAGCATCCATCAATGTTCATCTTGAGGGTACCTGAAGGAGGAAGCATCCACTTGATTAGCATAAGTGTTGATCTTGGGTTAGTAACAGACATTCTAAAAGCTCTCTCTGGTATCACCAATATGCCCAATATTTACTTCTCTCTATATTGTATGTATGTAAGATAAGCTAGAAAAATGGTGGCCTCAGGAGAAAGTTTGAAAAAGTTGTGATTTATTTTTAGGTACATGCACTACTAATAGACTATAATAAAATGGTCCCCAAATCCCAGACAGCACTGCTGTTTGCAGTTTGCACAGAAAAATGCTACTATCTCAGCAAAATGAAAATTGTTATACATGGACTAGGAACACTGCTTCTCTCCTATATACATGTAGGACTGTTTCTCTCCTATATGCATGTAGGATTCCTCGAATTTTACCTTTGATTATCTATGTTTCGAAGCAATACTCACAACAATTAGGGGTTTTTTAGCCAATCCAACACGCAGTAAGAACAAGCTTATAGTTTAAAATATATTACCTTTGATTATCTATGTCTCGAATTTTACCTTTGATTATCTATGTCTCGAATTTTCCCTGCTCAATGGTTTGAAATTATGTGCCTTAGATATGTTTTAATTAACCAATGTATTTTAATTAACCAATGTATGGTTTGAGACTAGAATCTGCTTTGCATTTTGAAAATGAAGTGCTCGTGACTTAGATCTGTATGCATTCAGACTGATTACTAAGGTGACCGAGTTATGGGTACTGTCATGTTATGGAATTGATTCTAGTCCAAAATAGAAGAGCAAGTGGTATCATGGATTTTGTCGTGAAAACTTACTGTCTGGGATCATTACACGGGTTTGCTATGTAAATGAAAACATTAAAAAAATTTCGGTAGAAACTTTGTTTTATATATTGAAATTGTTGTAATTATTAATTACTCTATTATTCTCAGTGGAATTGCGCTGTTTGGTCTAGCAATATGATTTGTTTGTTTCACTGTTAATTATAGATGGTACAAAGAGATTGGTTTGTGGCTTTATTTTCAAGTTTCATTTAGTTTTGTTCTCTTTTCTATTCTTTCTTTTCATGTCAAAAGATAATTGATGTCATTTAAAATTGTAAAATTTTAAAAACCATGGCAAGTTTATGTCTTCTTTAACCAAGAAATAGCATCATCACATTCTACTATGTCAATTTGTTATTGATTTTCCTTTCAATCTCTGTTGCATTCCTTTGGGAAAGTGTAGAACTTTGGGTCATTGGTGTATATAGATGATGCGGAGTTTTGTACTTGTAAATGGACTTTGTATGTAATTTGATAATGTAAATTTGAGTTAAGATAGTGCCTTTCACACTTATTGGTGTATATAGATGATGGGGAATTTTGTACTTGTAAATGGACTTTGTATCTAATTTGATGATGTAAATTTGAGTTAAGCTAGTGCTTCTTTCACATATGCTTGCTTGATAAGTGTGTTTGGATTGAGTCAAAGTTTTATCAGATGACAGTTAGCTTGCATACTAACTCTCAATTCTAATTGGTCAACTAAACAATTTATCTGAGGTATTAGATTCTTTAAATATAATATTTCGCGTGTTGAATTATTGTAATTGAGACATGAGAATAGAGCAATTGAGTATCTGCCGCTTTTGTTTAGACCCTCTTAAGGTTTTTAAATTTTATTTTGGTTGTGCACATGGGAAAGTTATTGAATGTTTTGTCAATATATGTTTGTTATATGGACTTATCACAATGGTTTTTGAATCTGTCCTGTTTGCAAGGTAGAGTACCATCGGAAGCAACTTTTTTCTCTCTCCTGATATTCAACAATGATATGCGAGAGAGTAATGTGTTATGTGTATCTGCTACACTGTATTTGGTTATAAATCTGAAGTGCTTGTAACAGATCCATAGTTCATTTGAAAAATTTAAGCAACATGAGAAAAAAAAATTATAGGTTGTGGGATGAAACTTCCTTGATTTGTCTTATTTATTTTTTTTTTTTTTGAGAAACACCGAATAAATAGAGATATAAGCTTGTTCAATGGTTTGAAATTATGTGCCTTAGATATGTTTTAATTAACCAATGTATTTTTTATTTGCTATTTTAGTTACTTTAGCATCTTGCCTTTCTCAATTCCTCTATGTTTTTACCAGATTTCCTGATGATAGAACATATTCTAGCATGAGCATACAGCAAATAGACAACAGTATTTCCCTGCTCATCAATAAGTTTAGACAAGTAAGAAATGAATGGAATAGTCACAGTAACAATGGTCAAATAGTAATTGACTACCCAAGTGTTTAGTGTTCAATGAGTTAATTTGCTTATTTGTTTATTTTATTTACTTAACTTGTTCACATATTTAATTGCTTAATTATTTAATTTTCTTATTTATCTTAAGATTTTGGTTGCCTTTCATTTATAGGAGACAAAAAAGAATAATGGGGTTCCTGCTAGTCGGTCACAAGTGTGGATGGCCGCATACATGAAAGATGGGATGTCAAATAGTGATTCAGTTAATGAGGTTATGGTATGTGATACTACTTTATCTTTGGACTTTTAATATGATTTATATTTATATTGGAGGCTAATTATTGAATTCAAACTTGCAGACTCAAATGAATGAGTTAGCAGAGCACATGGAGGGATCTTCTACTGACCCTGCAGCATTACAGGAGCAAATCTTCACACAAGTTATGGGCCCAGAGCGGCCTGGCCGTGTTCGGACGTTTGGATTGGGACCGTCACCCACTGATGTTTTTGGAGGTGGATATAGGCGGTCACAAGAGCAGAATCGTCTCTTCCAAACTCAAGTTCAGGAACAAGTTCAAGAGCAACTTCATCGGTATCAAATGCAGTTTGAGTCGAAGATGAATGAAGTAATGGAGAAACAAATTCAGGCTATACGCACAGATTTTCAGTCACGAATTCAGTTTTTGGAATCTCAATTGCAAGCTGTAGGCGTGCCCGTTGATCCAGTTGTTGCACCATCAAACCCATTACATAGGCAGCAGGTATTTTAATTATTCTTACTAGTTATTACTTTAAATTGCCTAGAGTTAATATACAACTTAAGTCTCTTATTGAATGATAGGTTGTGGATTCACTTAGTAGTCATCCCACTTTTCGACCAATGTCACATCAACAACAATCTCATGCATTTTCATCCCAAGAGGTGAGCAATCATTTAATCAAAGCTTTTTTGATAAATAACATATCTTATTAATTACAATACTTGCTCTTATTAAATATAGGTTCACCTTTCAAAGAAAGAGAAGAAGAATAAGAAGAAGAAGAAGAACTAACAAGGTAAACGTACTAATATCACTAGTTCGTGGTTTATGTAACGCCCCCAAAATAATAACATTAAACCCATCAAATAGGACATGCATTGATATTCAAAAGTTCCACATTCTTTCATTTATCAGAGTTTCATTACAAAAAGTATTACATGTTAACAACAAAAGCAAATGCCCTACGGCTTACAGCTTTCCAAGTTAACACTTGGTTACAACCAAAGAGTACTAACTCATACACATTAAGCCCTTGGCTTGAATTTACATGTAATACATCAAAAAGGTAAAACGACAAAATTATGTCCGCCTCTAGCCTCCCAAGCTATGTCCTTGGAGGTGGCATGCTTCCTGTACCTGAAAATGATATTCCCATATAGGGTGAGCCACAGCCCAGTAGAAATACACTAAACCAACCATGAACAATGACTAAAATATTAGCAATTGATAGATGGCCAACACTGATACAATCACATAAATCACATATTTATGTCATACGACTTATGAGTCCAAGTTTCCTTTCATTTTCCCTTTTTCAACGGATAGGCATATAAGCACTACCTACATTCTCAACAGATATGTATAACAACAATATCCACAGATAAGCATATAAGTTATGTCCACATTCTACAACAGATATGTATACCCACAATATCCACACATCACAAAGATAAGCATATAAGCTCTATCTTCACTTCTTTAGACAAGCATAAGAGCTGTATCTACGGAGTTCATCCCCTATCTTCTCCCAACATTATCCGGTTTAGAGGTACATCCCCTATCTTCCCCTAAACCGCGGAGTACATCCCCCATCTCCTCCTCTACACATAACGTATACAAACACAATGGTTCTATATACAATCACTCAATACATATAGTTAATGTATTCTATCAACCGTCAAGTTCCATGACACACTTCATTGATTAGTTTCAGTTTGCCTAATCATCATACATTGTCTACAACAATCACGACTATCCTCCACCGATAGCCCAAAGCAATTATTTCTAAACAGAAAATAAATGCACAAATGGATATTCAATCAACATTTCATTTCCTCATTTCTCACAATTAATTATCCCAATTAATTAAACAATGTAATTAGGTCAATTCCCATAATTAACATTTCAACCCTTAGGTCCCATTTCATCAATAATCCAACATTCATTCCATTTCTCTATGCCTAACATGCATCTAGGTTTATTATGAGTAAAACCCCAACTTTTGTAAAATTGCACAAAAGTCCCAAACTTTCACAAAATTACCAAACCAACCCCAACATCTCAAAATACTAAAATTTAAAGACAAAATCCATAGAGAGGAGTAGGATATCCCTACCTCGAAGTTTGAGCCACAAAGGAGATGAAGACTCGAAGATCAACGTGTTCCAAATCCCAACTTTTTCAGATTAAAACAAAGCTCTCAACGCCCTCTATCTTTTTAACAAAGGCCCTAGGCTAGATTCACACTCTAGGGAGATCAATTCTTAGAGAGAATATAAGTGTAGAGAGAGAGGGTCTCGGATCTAGGGTTTGATCGAAAAAAGAAGATGAAAAAGTGATGTTCAAAACGCTACTGTCCGCTGATATAAAACACGCTCGCTCGAGCGAAGCCTTCGTCGCTCGAGCGACCAGACACAGAAAACTCTCGCTCGAGCCAAGAAGTCCTCGCTCGAGCCAAAAACTCAAAAGTGCGCTCGAGCGAAAGAATGCTCGCTCGAGCCAACAACTCAAACCCTCAGGTCTGTAACCAGAAGCACGCTCGAGCGACAGACTTCTCGCTCGAGCGAAGAACAAACCAGACCGCTCGAGCCAAGAAACACAACTCTCAGGTCCAGAACCAGACGCCATCGCTCGCTCGAGCGAAGCCACTTTGGCTCGACCCACCAGACACAAACTCAACTCTCGCTCGAGCGACAAACTCCTCGCTCGAGCGAAGGGCCAAAAATCTGGGCAGCAACACTAGGCTCCCAAACACAACCAACCTGAAACAAACCTGCCCAACACATCCTATAACTTAATATACTAGTTAAGAGGATGCAAACAAGATAATAAACAACTACCAACATCCACGAACACATGTCCGGATCACTGTATAACAAGGGTAAACCCGGGACCGCTATAACCTCCCCCCCTTAAAGAATTTCGTCCCCGAAATTAAGCATAAGTTTTCAAAACAAGTTTTTCCCCATTTTAAACAATGTTACACTTTAACATTCAACATTTCGACCCATTACCGGTCACCCCCTCCATTTAACAAGAGGCATCTCACAATATGTAAATCACATATGTACTTTCAACATGCATTAACATTACGCATTATCTTTCCAATTTCAACAATACAATCAACATATATAATGTCATATTCAACTTCCATATGAGGCAAGTTCTAAAACATACTTCCAATAAACCAAACATTTTCAATGTTTCACAACTTAAGACATATATAAAAGCACTTAAGTTCAACGAAATGCAAAATTTAAATACAAGATCACATATCAACAAACAAGTCCGGATATTTCTCTCGGACTTCCAACTCACGTTCCCAAGTGGCTTCCTCCACTCCGTGATGTTTCCACAAGACTTTCACCAAAGGAATGGTCTTGCCACGCAGGACCTGATCCCTCCTATCCAAGACCCGAACCGGTCTCTCCTCATACGAGGCATCCTCATCTACCTCTAAATCGGTCCAATCCAACACATGTGATGGATCTGGCTCATATTTCCGAAGCATACTCACATGAAACACGTCATGCACTCCGGACAACTGCGGCGGTAAGACTAACCGATAAGCAACCTCACCAATCCTCTCAAGGATCTCAAAAGGACCAATAAACCGAGGGGATAACTTCCCACTCTCCCAAACCTCATCAAGCCTTGCCTAGGTGATATCTTCAGAAAGACATGATCACCTACCTCAAACGCCAAAGGCCTCCTCCTACGGTCGGCATAACTCTTTTGTCGACTCTGGGCTGTAACAAGCCTCCTACGGATAAGCTCAACTTTCTCCGTCGTCTCCCTCACCAACTCCGGACCCAACAAAGGTGCATCACCCACCTCAGCCCAACAAACTGGAGACCTACACGGTCGGCCATACAAGGCCTCAAACGGTGCCATACCGATGCTAGACTGAAAACTGTTGTTGTAGGCAAACTCTACCAAGGGCAAGTGCCTCTCCCACGTCCCGCTAAAGTCAAGGACACAACCCCGAAGCATATCCTCAAGGATCTGAATAGTACGCTCGGACTGCCCGTCAGTCTGAGGATGATAAGCCGTACTAAAGGTCAACTTAGTGCCCAAGGCACTCTGCAAACTCTGCCACAACCTAGCAGTAAAACGAGGATCTCTATCTGAGACGATCGTCACTGGGACCCCGTGCAATCTCACTACGTCCTGAATATACAAGTCGGCAAGATGATCTACTGAATCTCTCACGCGCATAGGAATAAAGTGCGCCGACTTAGTCAACCGGTCTACAACCACCCAAATAGCATCACTACCCCGCTGCGTCCTCGGAAGACCTACAACGAAGTCCATAGTGACATGCTCCCACTTCCACTCGGCAATAGGCAAGGGTTGCAACAAACCCGCTGGCCTCTGATGCTCGGCCTTCACTTGCTGGCAAGTAAGGCACTTCGATACGAAAACCGCCACATCTCTCTTCATACCCCGCCACCAAAACTGGCGACCCAAATCCTGATACATCTTAGTACCTCCCGGATGCACCGCAAGGCGCGAATGGTGAAACTCTCGGAGTACTTCCTCTCGGCAAGACTCCGGTACAAACAAACGGTCCCGGTATCTCACACTCAGGTCGGGATACACCGTCAAACCCTTCTCAACTGTCCCACTGGAGATCTTCTCTCGGAGGGATTCTACCTCAAGGTCACCTCTCTGTGCCTCTAACACTTTAGTCACAAGTGTAGGCTGCGCAACAACAGAAAACAAGGCCGCAGCCTCAACAAATTCGCCCAGTTGCAAATCAAACTCGCCAAGTGCTCCCAACATCTCCCATTCCCGGATGGCTATACAAGCTACATCACTAATGGATTTCCTACTAAGGGCATCGGCCACAACATTGGCCTTTCCCGGATGATAGTGCAACTCAAAATCATAATCCTCGATGAACTCCATCCACCTCCTCTGCCTTAAATTCAAGTCTCTCTGTGTAAACAGATACTTCAAACTCTTGTGGTCCGAGAACACCTCGAACTTCTCACCATAAAGGTAGTGCCTCCAAATTTTCAAGGCAAAGATCACAGCCGCTAACTCTAGGTCGTGTGTGGGGTAATTCTTCTCGTGTATTTTCAACTGACGTGAGCCATAAGCTACCACTTTCCCCTCTTGCATCAACACACAACCCAAACCCTCTCGTGAGGCATCACAATAAACCGCATAACCCAACCCTCTCTCCGGAATAATCAACACCGGAGCGGTGGTCAATCTAACTTTTAGCTCTTGGAACGACTTTTCACAAGTCTCACTCCACACAAACTTGACTCCCTTCCAAGTCAGTCTAGTCAACGGTGACGCTAACCTGGAGAAATCTTTCACAAACCGACGGTAATACCCAGCTAATCCCAGAAAACTGCGGATCTCAAACACACTCTTAGGCTGTGCCCAATCTTGCACTGCCTCAACCTTGGATGTATCAACAGACACCCCTTCTCCGGATACCACGTGGCCTAAGAATTTGACTTCCTTCAGCCAGAACTCACACTTCCCAAACTTGGCATACAGCCTATGGGCTCTAAGCAACTCAAGCACCACTCTCAAGTGTTCCTCGTGCTCCGCCTCTGAAGGCGAATAGATAAGGATGTCGTCCACGAAGACGACCACAAATCGGTCTAAGAACTCCCGGAAAATCCGGTTCATCAAGTCCATAAAGACTGCCGGTGCATTGGTAAGCCCAAATGGCATCACCAGAAACTCGTAATAGCCATACCGCGTACGGAATGCCGTTTTCGAAATATCCTCTTCCCTGACCGTCAACTGGTGGTAACCCGATCTCAAGTCTATCTTAGAGAAACAACGAGAACCCTTCAACTGGTCAAACAAATCATCTATACGGGGCATAAGATACTTATTCTTAACCGTAGCCCGATTCAACTTCCGATAGTCAATACACAATCTCAAGGCACCATCTTTCTTTTTAACAAAGAGGGCCGGTGCTCCCCACGGCGAAACACTAGGGCGAACAAAGCCCTTATCTAGCAATTCCTGGAGCTGGACTTTCAACTCAACCAACTCTGCTGGAGCAAAATGGTAAGGTGCCATAGAAATCGGCGCCGTGCCGGGCACTAAATCAATAGAGAACTCAATCTCTCGGTGAGGTGGCAAACTAACAAGATCTTCGGGAAAGACATCCGAATACTCACAAACCACCCTCAGCAACACAATCTGTGTCTCATCACACTTACTACTCTCAAAGCTAGCAAGTAGACCACTAAGCTCACTTCGCCCACGCGAATCATACCCCGGTGGCAAAACACTACCAACCCGGTCTCCCAAGAAATGGAACCACTCCCCGCTCAAGGTACATAACGTGACCCTCTGGCGGTAGCAATCGATAACAGCTCGGTATGACGATAGCCAGTCCATACCCAAAATAACATCAAAACCCTTCATGGGCATGACAACAAACGGAAAAGGAAGCCTATAGTCGGCGACCTCTATATCACATCCTCTAACACCCTGTTTCAGGATCAACTCACCACCCAAGGGCGATACCACACAAATAGGAGATGCTAACTGTGCTAACTCCAATTCCAAAACAGATGCAAATGCAGCAGATACAAAAGAATGAGATGCACCCGTGTCTATCAACACATTAGCAACCGAGTTGCAAAACAGAAAAGTACCTCTCACCACTGATGGAGCCGGTACTAAATCCTGCGCGGTAACAGCATACACGCGCCCCGTAGGCCCCTGGTCTACCTGCTCACCTCCCGGAGCAAAAGACTGCTGCACAGACTGGGATGGCGAGGCTCCCGGATTGGCCCTCGAGGCCTGCACAGACTGAGCTGGCTGAAAACCCTGCGTCTGCCTAGAACCAGACGCTCCCGAAGTGGCACTCAACTGCGGGCAAAACCTCTTCAGGTGCCCAGGCTGTCCACACTGATAACAAGACAAGGGCTGCCCCCTGCCCAAACTCTAACTCTGCGGTCTAGCTGAAGAAGAAGCAGCTCTCTGACCCCCACCCTTCTGCGGGTAAACAGAAACCTTGTGACCCAACTGGCTACACTTGTAACAGGTGAAATCCCCCTGACCACCTCTCCCGGAGCCTGCACTCGGCACTGGGAAGGTCGATCTAGCAATACCACCTTGCAATTGCTGAGGGTTAGAACCCTTCTGCCTCCTGCCATCACCCTGACCATCTTGGCTCCTCTTGGAGCCTCTCTGCCCCTCATCCTCCTCCTACATCATGAGCTCCATATGAGCTGCAGCGTCCACTAGGTGTCTATACTCTCGAATGTAAGACCCACCAACCCTCAACTTGAGGCCCCGCCTCAACTTCTGCTCAAACTCATAGCAACGGCGTTCCTCGGACGCCACCAGTTCAGGTGCAAACCTGGACAAACTAGTAAAGGTAGCCTCAAACTCGGCCACTGACAAGCCCTGCTGATTAAGCCGGCTAAACTGATCCCTCAGCTTCTCCCTAGCTGCTGCAGACAAAAACCTCTCCTGAAAAGCATTTATAAACGCCTCCCAAGTACCACCAACACGAGCCTTCTCGTACTTCCACCATTGACCCGCATCTCCCTTCAGTTGGAAGAATGCCAAGGTCACTTTCAGTGCTCCGTCCTCGATGCCAAGCATCTCGAACGTCTTACTCATTTGCTCTAGCCACTCATCAGCCTTCAGTGGCTCCTTCGGATCCCCGATAAACTCATCCGAATTTGATCGGAAAAACTCCCTCTTCAAGAAAGAAGGCCCTGCCTCAGCTGCCTGATTCCCATCTCTAAGAATACCCAAAGCTCCTGCTATCTCTCTGGCCAAGGCACCCATAGCCTGCTGACCCACTGGCTCGGCCACATTGGCCTGACCAACTCCCTCCTGTACTGTCGGAATCTCACCCTGTAACGGTACTTCCTGCCTCGCAGGTCTACCACGCCTAGCACCTCTTCCTCGTCCTGACATCCTAATAAAGGTAACACAGAACGTTAGCACATTCACAAATGTGCCGAAACTAAACACTCACGTCCTAATGCATGGACAACTGTAATTCATTCCACGTAAGCACATAAACACATAAGCACTTACGAATTTCATTTCCGGATAATGATAGTCCCGAGGCGTTACTAGAGTTCCGGTTAGAAACAGCATTGATCAAGTGCTTTTCTAACAAGACTCCCAGAAACCCAAGGATCCAATCAACATCCTAGAAATTAAATCCCATACCCACATAGTCACATAAGCATGTTATCAATTAAGCACATAGCATATGATACTACATCTAAGTCTCTATCAAGCGAGACAAACCCATTGTGATCCTAATCACTTCCCACGTACCCAAAGTATTCAAACCCGGTACGCTCTGATACCAAGTTGTAACGCCCCCAAAATAATAACATTAAACCCATCAAATAGGACATGCATTGATATTCAAAAGTTCCACATTCTTTCATTTATCAGAGTTTCATTACAAAAAGTATTACATGTTAACAACAAAAGCAAATGCCCTACGGGCTTACAGCTTTCCAAGTTAACACTTGGTTACAACCAAAGAGTACTAATTCATACACATTAAGCCCTTGGCTTGAATTTACATGTAATACATCAAAAAGGTAAAACAACAAAATTATGTCCGCCTCTAGCCTCCCAAGCTATGTCCTTGGAGGTGGCATGCTTCCTGTACCTGAAAATGATATTCCCATATAGGGTGAGCCACAGCCCAGTAGAAATACACTAAACCAACCATGAACAATGACTAAAATATTAGCAATTGATAGATGGCCAACACTGATACAATCACATAAATCACATATTTATGTCATACGACTTATGAGTTCAAGTTTCCTTTCATTTTCCCTTTTTCAACGGATAGGCATATAAGCACTACCTACATTCTCAACAGATATGTATAACAACAATATCCACAGATAAGCATATAAGCTATATCCACATTCTACAACAGATATGTATACCCACAATATCCACACATCACAAAGATAAGCATATAAGCTCTATCTTCACTTCTTTAGACAAGCATAAGAGCTGTATCTACGGAGTTCATCCCCTATCTTCTCCCAACATTATCCGGTTTAGAGGTACATCCCCTATCTTCCCCTAAACCGCGGAGTACATCCCCCATCTCCTCCTCTACACATAACGTATACAAACACAATGGTTCTATATACAATCACTCAATACATATAGTTAATGTATTCTATCAACCGTCAAGTTCCATGACACACTTCATTGATTAGTTTCAGTTTGCCTAATCATCATACATTGTCTACAACAATCACGATTATCCTCCACCGATAGCCCAAAGCAGTTATTTCTAAACAGAAAATAAATGCACAAATGGATATTCAATCAACATTTCATTTCCTCATTTCTCACAATTAATTATCCCAATTAATTAAACAATGTAATTAGGTCAATTCCCATAATTAACATTTCAACCCTTAGGTCCCATTTCATCAATAATCCAACATTCATTCCATTTCTCTATGCCAAACATGCATCTAGGTTTATTATGAGTAAAACCCCAACTTTTGTAAAATTGCACAAAAGTCCCAAACTTTCACAAAATTACCAAACCAACCCCAACATCTCAAAATACTAAAATTTAAAGACAAAATCCATAGAGAGGAGTAGGATATCCCTACCTCGAAGTTTGAGCCACAAAGGAGATGAAGACTCGAAGATCAACGTGTTCCAAATCCCAACTTTTTCAGATTAAAACAAAGCTCTCAACGCCCTCTATCTTTTTAACAAAGGCCCTAGGCTAGATTCACACTCTAGGGAGATCAATTCTTAGAGAGAATATAAGTGTAGAGAGAGAGGGTCTCGGATCTAGGGTTTGATCGAAAAAAGAAGATGAAAAAGTGATGTTCAAAACGCTACTGTCCGCTGATATAAAACACGCTCGCTCGAGCGAAGCCTTCGTCGGTCGAGCGACCAGACACAGAAAACTCTCGCTCGAGCCAAGATGTCCTCGCTCGAGCCAAAAACTCAAAAGTGCGCTCGAGCGAAAGAATGCTCGCTCGAGCCAACAACTCAAACCCTCAGGTCTATAACCAGAAGCACGCTCGAGCGACAGACCTCTCGCTCGAGCGAAGAACAAACCAGACCGCTCGAGCCAAGAAAAGCTCGCTCGAGCCAAGAAACACAACTCTCAGGTCCAGAACCAGACGCCATCGCTCGCTCGAGCGAAGCCACTCTGGCTCGACCCACCAGACACAAACTCAACTCTCGCTCGAGCGACAAACTCCTCGCTCGAGCGAAGGGCCAAAAATATGGGCAGCAACACTAGGCTCCCAAACACAACCAACCTGAAACAAACCTGCCCAACACATCCTATAACTTAATATACCAGTTAGGAGGATGCAAACAAGATAATAAACAACTACCAACATCCACAGACACATGTCCGGATCACTGTATAACAAGGGTAAACCCGGGATCGCTATAGTTTATGTTCATACTTTGCAAAACTAGGGCAGATGTGTTTGTCAATAAGAATCAAATTCACTGTATACAATCAGTACATGTGTCATAAGTCATGTAGTCATTTTCAGGAAGGCCAAGTTTGCAAAGGGAAATAAACATGACTATATGACTACATGTCTCAACCTCTTGCTTGAATTAAAATTTGTTCGTATTTCGCACTGCAATAGAAGAGAAGATTTCACCACTGGAAATAGAGCCATAAAATGGCAACCACTGACAAGAAAATTTATTTTGAAACTTAAAATTTAAGTGTCATTTTAAGTGAACCTCAAAAGATCCTATTCCAGCGGACATGACATGTTCCACGATTAAACAAATTTAGTTAACAAAACTAAGCATATGCAAGACTTCAATTGAAATTTTAACTATACAATGCCAACAACTTTAAGGTTAAAAATTGGAGCAACAAAAAGAGGGTTTTCTGCTGTGACATATATAAAAAGAAAAAGCCCTCTCTGACTAACATTTCTACGAATAAAATAGCATCTACAGCCTTTTCTGATCTCCTGAAATTGACTTCCTAGGTACTGTTGCTTTTTACGCCATAATACCTAAAGAAGACTAAATTTACCGCTTCGAAAACAAGACCACGATCAACATTGACATAGAAACCACAATTTTGAAACTAGAGCTTTCCCAGAAATTCTGTTTCTCACTGCCCAAATCCCCACCCTGTTGCTTCGTTGCTAGCTGATCCCTGAGTTCTTTCAGAGCTTTGTCCCGCCGCTCACCCATCTGTTTCAATGAATAAAAGGTTTCAAGAAACATGAGTGAAAAAGCATGATGCAATAAAGGAAAACATATAGAGATTTCAGTCTCTTAAACAGTAGATTTTGGCCTCTCCTTAAAGTAGATAGCCCTTCATCAATTATTATAGAATAATTATTAAATTCTGACAGCATATTGATAGGTGCTTGACGTGGAACAAGTTGTGATTGGTAATTGTATTAGTTTTCCATACAATCAATAAATCATCCATTGCATGATGTTTTATCCGTTGTGCTATTGTTCTGTTATGCGCTTTTCATTACTTCATATTAATGAATGCCCCACTGGCTTATCCAATGAGTAACTGTATCTTACTTTGTAATGGGTTAATTATTCTCCGTCACCCATTGTCTTTTAATGTTTGTGGGGCCAAATTTGAAGGTTGACTTTTCCGTTTCCAGCCTCCATGAGGTTGAGATTTTTTGACATAAGTTAACTGAATCTCTTTTATGCTATTAATAAAATGATATGGAACAATGGATGTCTTGATAGTTTTTTTCCCCCTCTGGAAAATTGAAATGAGCATGTGGAGTTATTTCGGGAGTAATCTCTATGGAGTTACTATTTGTACCCCAATGCTTCAGCTTGTTGAGGTCTTACCAGCTGTTAGTCATGTTTCTAGTTTGTATTCTTATTTTTTTTTTAAATTCTTTGTATTGTTTTTTCTTTTTCCTGCAGTGCCATTTTCCAACCCAGAGGCTGGTATAGATGCCAGTTGTGAAACTAAGGCCCAGTGGCACCCCAGATGCTATGAAATCAGAGGGGAATGATTCTCTTGACACTTTTATCAAACAGGCAATAGGGAAAGAGCCTCCCCTTTCTTTCTCAAGGACAGGAGACAACCCAGTATGTTTCATAGAGCAGGAATCACTCCCAGTATGTTTCCTTCTGGCAAAAGCTACATGGACAATGTTAAAACATGATTTTTGGATTTGAATATGTTATTTTGTGGGTAATGGTGATTGGATATTAATTGAATGAAAAACTGAATTAATGCTTTATTTGTTATTTGAATGGGAGTTAATATTTTGTATGTTAGTTTTATTACAGGTATTTTTTTATTAATTGAATGAGAAACCAAATTTAATATTTTCTTACAGGTATTCTTTTTAATTTAATCAAATAAAATTAGCACAATCTCACCAAAAAAAAAAAAAAAAAAAAAAAAAAAAAAACAGATATGACGGCGTTTCTACAAACGCCTCCTAAACGCTCAACATTTTTTTACACAGATACAACGGCGTTTCAAAAACGTCGCTAAATATCGTTGGTGACGTCAGCGTGGGTATAGTGGGACATTTTGCGGCATTTTTTAAAACGCCTCCTATACTCATATCACGATGTTTTTAAAACGTCGCAAAGCTACAGCGACGGCCGCAGCTTCGACGTTTGGTACTAAACGCCACAAAATGAATTAACGGCGTTTTTGATAGATATAGCGGCATTTTTAAAACGCCACTAAAAGCCCGATTTCCAACTGTGATTCTACTTTTTTGGTGCATTTAAAAAGTACAAAAATTTACTAAAAACAAAAAAAAAATACGAAAAAAAAACAAAAAACTCAATTTTTAGAAAATCAATCAAAACCAAATAAGGTTAGTTTCCTTTCTTAGGTTTCCTAAATTGTGTTTCCTATTTTATGTTTTTCTTGTTCTATTAAGAATAGCAGTTTCCTTTTTTCGTTTTCTTGATTCGAAAGAATTTGCCTATTTTGTAACCACCTAGCTTGCTTTACAAGTATTAGTTTAGTATAAATAAGGTTGTCGGCGTTAGGGCTATTCAGTTTATGTTTGATTAATGAAAGTGAGTTTTCTCAAAATTATGTGTTCTCAAAGAGAGAATCTCTAGTTCGAATTTGTTTGTAATTCAGCCTTGTTCTTTGCACATCTTTTCGGTACACTTTCCTGCATCATTTTTTTATACGTATATTGAGAAAACACTTTTCGATTATTGAAATTTATTCCAATTTAAAGACAAAGCCATAAAGTAGGCTGATAGGATACCATAGCAGGACAAAGTGAAAGATGAGAAAAGGATCATCGGAGATTCCTATGGACAACTCAAGCTTTTCTATGCTCTAATTAAACACTTTTGAGTTGCCAGCGCTAGCTTATCATGTATAAAGATGTTGGTTTATATAAGCATCCATCATTTGTATAATTAAAACTCTAATTAGCTTATGTTGTGTTTGGATCATAGATTTTTGTCGAGATTTTGAAAGGGAAAGGGAAAAGGTACAAGTGAAATGTGAATGAAATATAACTACATTTCGCCCTCATTTTTCCTTTCCTTTTTCAAATCCCTACCAAAATACATGATCAAAACTCAACCTTAATGGTTCAGGACTATTAGCTATGGTGGACCTTGTAGCTCAAAATGGCCATGATTGTCTGTATGGTTGTCATCGCCAACAGAACAGAGGCAGAGAGAACTGAGATGGATGACCATGGATTGCTAAAATATGTGTGCCTCAGAGTTGCCTAGTTACTGCTATAGTAGGGCTCCACTTCTCTAAATTGCTTAGAGATGTAACACCCCCTAATGTTGAAAACAACTTTCTTTCCCAATTTCCTGAAAAGATGAGCAACTTTGTAGATCATTGTAGGAGAAATTTGTGATAATTCCATCGTCACAAAGGAATGTAACATCTTTGCCCAAGTTGATGAGACAACTCATGAAGGCAATGTATTCAGAAAAGTACGTAAAGGAACCTTGTGGGCTGCATTGTTCCAAGGCAACGTAGTTGATAAGGATGGTGCTTGTAAAATCATTGATGGTTATTGGTGGGATTTCTAGCACCCCTTTGTGGAAATTTATGTCCAAGAAGCTACCATCAATATTTTTGTGTGGCCTAAACTTAATCCCAGCAAGCCAGAGCCGCATCACACATGGCATTGATTGATCGGACAATGGGCGGTACTCTTGTAAACCATGTGATGACGTGTATAGGTTGATTAAATTTGGTAATATTCTTATTTGGTGTTTGCTGGAGCTGCAGGGTGAGATTAAGCAGGGGAGGTAGCTTGAGTGAAACAAGTCAAGTAGATTATTCTTGGCTAGATTGTGGAATTTTATGTTCTTTAGTAATTCAAGGGTCCTTGGGAGGGCAACATTAAAGAACTTTAAGCTTGCAAACTTAAGAGGTCACTAGTATCGCCAATGGAGAGATTGAATAACCTCTCAAGAACGAAGAAGGGAAGTTGGTTTTCAAGCTTTAGGAGGACTCTAATGACAATCGGAGTTAACCATGTCTTTCTGAACAATTGGCTATTGGCATTTACAAAGTCTTCACTCTCAGAAACTTGTTGGAAGAGCTCAATGATAAAGCAACCATCAAGCATCATCATCTCAATGAATTGCTCACTTGATATCTCAATGGGCTCTGAGTACCATGTTCTTGCCTCTTCCTCTAATTCTTTAATGGCCTGCCTTAAGTGCACAACATGCGGTTGATGTGTTCGGGAAAGCAAGGAATGATGAAACTGCCATTTGCAACTTCAAATTCTAAGACCCCATCTTTGCTATGGTGATAAGGGCCTATCGACACAATTTCTAGCTCAATGTCCCTAGCACTGTCGATTCCTATGACGCTTTGAGGGACTTTGCATATGAAAGCATTTTGTCTTTCTCTTAAGTTTTGGATTCATTCTCTTCTAATTTCGTTCAAGCACCTCTGCATGTGAATGGTAACTGCAACGTTAATGGACTCTTCTATTTCATTGGTAGAGCGAACTGGCAATTCTTGGTTGCTATCTAATTCCACTATTGTAATGGCTTGATGCTCTCCATTCTCCATGTGTTTGTTTGGTTTTTTTTGCTCTCTCTCTTTTCCTTCCACTATGTCACATATGCATGCTGAATGTTAATGTATGTATGGTATATATTCCTACATATATTAGGTATTGATTTCCTAAATATATTAGGTATTGCCATAGTTAGGCCTCTTATAGGATACTCTTTTTCATAGTTAGATTTCTAGTAAGATGCTCTTTCTCAGCCTATATAAACATGCCTTCTATTGTGTAGGACAATACATTCAATACAATTCATTAATTACAATACATATTATTTTCCCTCCTCTCTTTATGCTATTCTAATATGGTATTAGAGCTATAGGTTAAGCTTTTGGTGTTCTTTGCCTTACCGGTGGGCGGCAGCCTTGCGTTGGCCACCCGTCAGACCTCAACCCATTCCACTGCTATATTTTCCTTTCAATATCGCTTCATGGTGATTTCTTCCTATATCCGCTAATTTATTCCTTTCCCAAATATCTCTATCATATTTTTTTATTTTTTTATTATTTCTGCTCCAGTTTGTCTTTCCCTTTGTTTCAATCTCAAATAGGTTTCTATCTTGAAACCCATTTGAGTTTGAGAGGGTCTTATATCTATATCATGGTGAGCATGTTGATACACTATGCAAACCACCCAAGTCACCTCCTTGGCACACACTCTAAGCCATCCTATTGGCCTACATCCCTAAGTCGTCCCCGTTGGCACACCACCTAAGCCACCCCTTTTGGTGCATAACCTAAGATGCTTTTTGTGCACCATCCAAGCAGCCCCTTTAGTGCATAATCCAAGCTGTCTCCTTTGGCGTACAACCCAAGCCGCCCCCTTTGGTGCACAATCCAAGTCGCCCCCTGGCGCACTCAGTTATCTGTTGCCATCATTGTTCAGCACCACATCATAAGTTATGTGTGTGCCACGCTTGCTGGTTCAACATCCCGTTCTCTTATATTGGTTCGGCGTGACCCCTTTAAACTGCCTCGACAATGATTCCGGTTAGCTCTTACATCGGTCCGACGTGACCTCTTTAAACTATCCCAATATTGATTCCGGCTAGCTCCTACAACGGTCCAGCATGACTCCTTTAAAATGTCCCAACATTGATTCCGGTTAGCTCCTATAACGGTCTAGCATGACCATAAACTGTCTCCTAGCATTAGCTCCAGCCTCTGATCTCGGCATTAGTTCCAGCCAGTTTTTATATCAGTCCAGCACAACCTTAAACTATCCCGACATTAGTTTTAGCCAGTTTTTACAATGGTCCAACACGACCATAAACTGTCTCCCGACATTAGTTCCGACCTCTGATCTATTTCAAACGCCCTTACGCTCCCATTCGGATTTTGCAATCTATTTGCCTTTTATTTTATTTAATTTTATTTCATGTTTTAGTTTCTCTCTCTAAACTCAAGATGTTTATCCTCCTTGAGTTTGAAAGGGGATGTTAATGTATATATGGTATATATTCGTACATATATTAGGCATTGATTTCCTAGATATATTAGGTATTGCCTTAGTTAAGTCTCTTATAGGATACTCTTTCTCATAATTAGATTTTTAGTAGGATATTCTTTCTCAGCCTATATATACAAGTCTTCTATTGTATAGGACAATACATTCAATACAATTCATTGATTACAATACATATTATTTCCCCCATCTCTCTCTACTATTCTGACACTGAAGGTGGAGTGAGACATTTCTTATGTTCATTGCTCAGATATAAAGCTTGTTAAATAAAAGGTGTTTTCTTGGGGTTATCGTCACCTCACCAGCTTTTACTATTGTTAGATATATATATATATATTATTTTATATTTATCTATTTATATTGTAGATGTATCTCATCTCCTTTTCTATACCTTTCTCTGATGTATCTCTATCTTCTTTTCTATGCTTATCTAGGTTTCTTTTCAGTCTATAAATACAGGATTCTTGTATTTCATTATACAATTCAATATACAGTCTCTCTATTTTCATAACATGGTATCGGAGCCTAGGGTTCTTTCCTAGCATATTTTTCCACACGTTTTTCTTTGGCAGTTTGCTTTTATCCTCTATCAATTTCTGCTGGTTTTTGCATATTTAGTCCATTCCTGTTTCAAAGTTTGGACTATACCTACCTCTTCGTCTCTTCACGAAGAATCCAACGCCACCAGATTCACCTCCATCGGAGTCTTAACGCGCCGTCATGCACCTCCTAAAGAAAAGCGTGTCGGTTGACGCTGCCTTCACTCTTCGCATGCTCCTGCACGCATAGTCTCAGCTGGCTTCCCTCGGCTTGCCCATCGGCTTCCGCATCAGCGGCCCTTCCGCATCAGTGCCTATGTCGCTCTAACATCGGCTTGCCATTGGCTTCCGCATCAGCTGACATTGGCTTCTGCCCTAGCGCCTCAGTCGCTCTGCAGTCGGCTTGTCCATCAGCTTCCACATCAGCCGACCTTGGCTTTCGCCTCAGCCGTATCCTATTGGTTTTCGATCGGCTTCTCTCTGTCGTTTTCCCTATTTTTCAGCCGCTGACATCAGCCCTACTCCACCACTGCCTCGCTACTAGCATCATCATAGCCACAGTGTTGACATATGTCCTACCTGTCCCTAAGGTTTTTTAGCCTTCTAAATCTGTTGGTGACCCCCGTTTTGGTATTTATGGATCGTACAGAGAACATCCAATCTATTTCTGTTATCCTTGATGGGTCTAATTATGTTAGTTGGGCTCAAGCTCTCTCTAGTTTCATTAAGGGTAAACGCCTTTGGCGGATTATTACAGGTGCTCTTCACAAACCCAACCAGAACGAGGATGATACAGACTCTGCATTCAATGATCGTCTTGGCGAATGGGAAAGTAAGAATTATCAAATTATTACATGGTTCTGGGCTACCTCCGTTCCTTCCATCCACCTTCAATTTGGACGCTTTCAGGATAATGACTCCCTTGCCTATCCTGCCAAAGCAATTTGGGATTTCTTGAAGGAACGTTATCAAACCACTAGACATGCTTATCAGTATTAATTATTGCAGACTCTTTATCACATAAGCCAGGCACCCAGTCAGTCTCTCAATGACTTCCTCTCCCAAATATCGTATATTTGGGACTAGTTCGCTCTTTCTGACCCTCCATGGGTCCATTCTGATGATGCCCAACTATTTATTGCTTATCGGAATCATCAGCGACTATTACAGTTTCTTATGGCTCTTACTTTTGATTTCGTGCGTGCTTCTTTGCTTCATCGTTTTCCCTTGCCCACTTTAGAGCAAGCCATTACTGAGCTCCTATCCGAGGAGACTCGTTTTGGGAGTCTCAGATCTCAAGCCATGGATTCTGTTCTTACTACGCCATCTTCTCAAAGTTCCTTATCTTCACAGCCAATCATATGCAGTTGTTATCGCAACCGCAGCCTGCTAACCAATCATTCTTTTGTTCACTGCTAGGTTCAAGACTGCTTGACTTGTCACAAGACTACTCCGGGCCATCTCCAAAGCAATTGTCCTCAAGCTCCCTCCACTACTTCATCTAAGAAGGAGGCTTCTCGTTCTGGGTCTCAGTCCAAATCTGGCCACGGTTCCCGCTCTACTGCTGTTGCCTCTGAGGGTTCTTCTACTCCTTCCTTGTCTATGGATGATGTTGAGTCCATTATCCACCAGGTGCTCAACAAATCTGGTACTCCTCCCTCTACTGCTCTTTCAATAACCTCAGGTAACTCTTTATGGTATTTTGATTCCACATGCTGTAATCACATGACTTCTGACTCCACTCTCTTTTCTTCTTTGTCATCATCCTCTTCTGCTCCCACTATACACACTGCTGATGGTTCTCATATGCTTGTTAGTCATATTGGCCAAATCTCCACTTCTGCTGTGTCTTTTTCTGATGTTTACCATATTCCTTCTCTTAAAATGAACCTTATCTCTATTAGTTAGTTATGTGAACTTGGTCTAACTATTACCTTCTCTGCTAATGGTTGTTTGGTGCATGACCCTTAGACGAGACAGATCCTTGGGATAGGCCGTAAGCATGGACGTCTGTTTGAGTTTCTCCATCTTCGTAGTCCGCACAAATCATCTACTGTTGCTGCTGCATCTACTATGTCTTCTTTCATCTTTGGCGTTGTCGCTTAGGACATGTCTCTTTTAGTCGTTTAAAAATTTTAGTATCTAGTGGTCAGTTGGGTTGTGTCCGTCTTGAAGATGTTGATTGTTTATCTTGTCAAATTGCTAAACAACCTGCCTTACCTTTTAATAAAAGTAATTCTATTTCTACTGCTCCTTTTGATCTTGTGCATTCAGGTATTTGGGGACCTTCCCCCACACCTACCATGGGGGGGGGGGAGTCCAGATATTTTGTGATTTTTGTTGATGATTTTTCTCGCTATACTTGGCTTTTTCTTCTGAAAAATTGCTCTGAACTTAAACAGATTTACTATGATTTCTCTACTATGGTCCGCACTCAGTTTTCTCGTACTATTAAGCTTTTTCGTTCTAATAATGCTAAAGAGTACTTGGATTCTGATTTTCTTTCTTTTCTTTGGGCTCATGGTACTCTCTCTCATTGATCTTGTGCAGGCACTTCCCAACAAAATGGCCGAGCTGAAAGAAAGCACCGTCGTATTCTCGACACTACTCGGGCTCTTCTCCTCTCTTCTTCTTGTCCTAAAAAATTTTGGGGGGAAGCTGCCCTCATTGCCATCCACACCATTAATTGCGTCCCTACACCTGTAATAGCTGACGCTACTCCTTACGAGCGCTTGTATGGTTCTCCTCCCGATTATACCACTCTTAAAGTTTTTGGTTCTGCTTGTTTTGTTCTCCTTTAGCCTCATGAACACACTAAACTAGAACCTCATTCTCGTCTTTGTTGTTTTCTAGAGTATGGTATAGAACATAAAGGGTATCGTTGTTGGGATCCTATCTCCAAGCGTCTTCGTATTTCCCGTCATGTGGTCTTCTGGGAACACAAAATGTTCCTGCTCTTTCCAAGTTTCACTTACCACAGTCCACCCACTCACCGGTCTTCACTGATATTTCTATAGATCTATTTTCTAATGACTTTAATGTAGATTCTAGCCCCATGCTTCCACAGTCGCCTACGCCTATCGTCCATCCTGAGGATCCTGTGTCTGCTGATGGCCCTACGCCTTCTCCAGATTCGGTGGAGGTACCTACTTCCATTGAGGTTCCTCCTCTACCTAAGCGTCATTCTACACGGGTAAGGTAACCTTCTGTTCTTCTCCATGATTATATTGTTGGTTCCACAGCTTTTTGCTCTCATGAACCTACTTCTTATCGAGAAGCTTCTTCTGACCCTCTTTGGCAACAAGCTATGACTGATGAACTGCAGGCTTTCGATCAAACTCATACGTTGGATGTGGTTGATCTTCCTCCTGGAAAGCGTACTGTTAGTTGCAAATGGGTTTACAGGATCAAAACTCATTCTAATGGTTCTATTGAGCGTTACAAAGCTCGCCTTGTCACCCAGGGATTTAGTCAAGAATATGGGATTGACTATGAGGAAACATTTGCTCCTATTGCCCGTCTTACTTCAGTTCGCAGCTTACTTGCCGTTGCTGCTACTCGCCACTGGAGTCTTTATCAGATGGATGTCAAGAATGCATTTCTCAATGGTGATCTCACTGAGGAAGTTTATATGCAACCCCCTCCTGGTTCTTCTGTTCCATCAAACAAGGTTTGCAAACTCCGCCGTACTTTGTATGGTTGGAAACAAGCTCCACATGCCTAGTTTGCCAAGTTCAGCTCTACCATTCGTGACTTTGGTTTTTCTTCCAGTGCTTATGATTCTGCCTTGTTTATCCGTAAGACAGAGCGCGGTACTATTCTTTTTCTTCTCTATGTGGATGATATGATTATCACTGGAGATGACAGAGTGGGTATTTCTAATCTCAAACAGTTTCTCAATCGCCAGTTTGAGATGAAAGATTTGGGTTCACTTAGCTACTTCCTTGGCTTGGAAATTTCTCAAGATTCCTCTGGTTATTTTCTTACCCAAGGCAAGTATATTTCTGATCTTTGGGCTCGTGCTAGCCTTACCGATTGCAAGACTGTCACTACTCCAGATGATCCTCAGACTCGTTTTACACCTCTTGACGGCCCCCTATTGTCTGATGCTACTTTTTATCGTCAGCTAGTTAGTAGTCTTGTCTATCTCACAGTTACTCATCCCGATATTGCTTATGTTGTTCACATTGTCAGTCAATTTATGACTGCTCCTCACTCTCCACACTATGCTGCTCTGGTTCACATTTTGCGCTATCTCAAAGGAACTCTGTTTCATGGTCTTCACTGTTCCCCTCACTCTTCTCTACAGTTGCATGCCTTTTTTGATGCCGATTGGACAGGGGATCCTACTGATCGTCGTTCCACTACTGGGTTCTGTTTCTTCTTGGGCAACACTCTCATTTCCTGGTGTAGCAAGAAGCAAACCCTTGTTGCTCGTTCTAGTACCAAGGCTGAGTATCGTGCTCTTGCTAACACTACTCAGGAGCTTGTGTGGCTTCGTTGGCATCTTTTTGACATGGGTGTTTCTCATTCTGTCGCCACTAATCTTTATTGTGACAATTAAAGTACTATTCAGATCGCACATAACGATGTCTTCTGTAACGCCCTCAAAATAATAACATTAAAAACCATCAACTTAGACATGCATTGGTATAAAAAATAAATATTCTTCTATTCATCAGAGTAGTTCTTTACAAAAGCATTACATGTTAACAACAAAAGCAAATGCCCTACGGGCTTACAGCTTTCCAAGTAAACACTTGGTTACAAAAGGAAGAGTACTAACTCAATACATATTAAGCCCTAGGTTTGAATTTACATGTAATACATCAAAAGAAAGCAAATAACGAAGCAGTCTGTCTGCCTCTAACCTCTCAAATTATGTCCTTGGAGGTGGCATGCTACCTGTACCTGAAAATGATGTCGCATAAAGGGTGAGCCACAGCCCAGTAGAAATACACTGAACCAGCCTTGAACAATGACTAAAAGATTAGCAGTTGATAGATGGTCAACACAGATACATCCACATATATTACGTTTCGATTTCATGACATTAAGTCCATGTTACATTTCATTTCCCATGTCTTTTCCAACTTTGAGTTTGAAAACGAGGCTCAACACCTAGCCAAATAACTTAATGAGATTTAGACTCATCTTTAAAAACACTTTCAAAATTCATGAGGGATACACATTTTTATGCTGTATCGATAACACATAAACCATTCTCACACTTTGAGAAAGATATACATTTCGGTGCTGTATCAACATAACATAGAATCACTTCTATACTTTACAATTGATAACGATATACATTTTAGTGCTATATCAAATCAATTCAAACACTTTCATAATCAACACTTGATACACATTGTAGTGCTGTATCAATGTCACACAAAATCCGGTTTAGAGGTCCATCCCCTGTCTTCCCCTAAACCGTGGAGTACATCCCCTATCTCCTCCCACACAACACATGTATATAAACATAGATCATATACAATCAATCAATACATAGAATTAATGTATTATTCCAGTTGCTATATTCAATAGCATACTCAATCGATTAGTTTTAGTTTGCCTAATCATCATGCAGTGTCTACAACAATCAAGACTATCCTCCACCTATAGCCCAAAGCAGTTATTTCTATACTGAAAATAAATGCACCAAATGGATATATAATCAACATTTCAACTAGGTGAGCGATGAACGAATCAAACTACACCCTTTAATCCCATACACATCCAATACCAACATTCTTAATTTAATTCTTCTTTTCTTCAAATTAATTATACCAATTAATTTATCAATGTAATTAGAGCATTTCCCATAATTAACATCACAACCCTAAGGTTCCATTTTCATCAATAAACCAATATTGATCTCATTTCTCTATGCCAAACATGCATATAAGTTTATATAAACAAAACCTCAACTTTTGTAAAATTACACAAAGGCCCAAAGTTTCTCGAAATTACTCAACAACCCCCAACTCATCAAAATGCTAAAATTCAAAGACAAAACTCATGAGAAGGAGTAAGATATCCCTACCTCGAAGTTAGAGCTCAAACGGGGAAGTTGAAGAAAACCAAAATGCTCCAAACTCAAAGATCCACAGATCAAAATGAAGCCCTCGACGATCCACACACGTTTTACAAAGGCCGGAGGATAGTGAGACACTCTAACTAGATCAAAACCTAGAGAGAAGGGAGTTTCTAGAGAGGGGAGCTCTCAAAATATCTTTTTAGAAAGTAAGAGAGAGAGAGAATGTAAAAAAGTGATTTTAAAATGCCCAGCTGCCAACTGATATACGACATTCCCGCTCGAGCGGAAAACACAACGCTCGAGCGTCAAGAACAAAAAACTAGGTACGCTCGAGCGCAAGAAGGCCCGCTCGAGCGCCAAGACACAAGAGTAAAGTACATCCGCTCGAGCGCGAAAACCAGTCCGCTCGAGCGTAGATTTCCCCCTCCCAGAACTTACACCAAAAAGTACTACCCGCTCGAGCGCCAGAGTACCCGCTCGAGCGCTACCGCTCGAGCGTAAAAATCTCACCTGCAGAAATTTTGCAGGGACACAAAAGTACTGGGAGTGTGCAATCTCCGCTCGAGCGCAACAAGGCCCGCTCGAGCAGAACGACCAAAATCCTGGCAACAAGATTTCAGACCAAGGTTCAACCCACCTGTTCGAAACATGCCCAACACATCCTAAAACTCAAACAAATGGAATTAAAGGATGACAACAAGATAGATACAACTACCAACTCCACGGAACCGAGTCCGGAATACAACAGAACAGTAAAGGGACAACCGGGATCGCTATAACCTCCCCCCTTAAAGAATTTCGTCCCCGAAATTAAATACAAGTTTTTTTTTTTTTTAAAAAAACAAGATTTTCTCAATTCCCAACATTATCACAATGCAAATTTTAACAACTCGACCCATTTCCGGTCATCTCATCTCTTTTCAAGAGGCAGTTTACAACATTTTCCACAACATGCATTATAGTTATGCATTTCTTGAAATTCCACAAATTTCAATACTACATTCCACAATTCTATATCATATTCAGTATTCATGATATATTTCCAATTCTACAATACATCCAACATATGCAATGTTACATTAAACTTCCATTTTGAGGCAAGTTTCAAAATACTTCCATTAACCAAAACATTCATAATGTTTTACAACTTAAGACATATATAATGCTCTTAAAGTTCAATAATATTACAAAATTACCAAAGCATGGTTACACATCAACAAACAAGTCCGGATATTTCTCACGGACTTCCAACTCACGTTCCCAAGTGGCTTCCTCCACTCCATGATGTTTTCACAAAACCTTTACCAAGGGAATGGTCTTGCCTCGCAAGACTTGATCCCTCCTATCCAAGACCCAAACCGGTCTCTCCTCATACGAGGCATCCTCATCTACCTCCAAGTCGGTCCAATCTAACACACGGGACGGATCCGGCTCATACTTCTGAAGCATACTCACATGAAACACGTCATACACTCCGGACAACTGCGGTGGTAAAGCTAAACGATAAGCGACCTCCCCAATCCTCTCAAGGACCTCAAAGGGACCGATAAACCGAGGGGATAACTTCCCACTCTTCCCAAACCTTATCAAACCTCGCCTAGGTGATATTTTTAAGAAGACATGATCACCTACCTCAAACGCCAAAGGCCTCTTCCTACGGTCGGCATTACTCTTTTGGCGACTCTAGGCTGTAACAAGCCTCCTATGGATAAGCTCAACTTTCTCCGTCGTCTCCCTAACCAACTCTGGACCCAACAAAGGTGCATCACCCACCTCGGCCGAACACACTGGAGACCTACACGGTCGGCCATACAAGGCCTCAAACGGTGCATACCGATGCTAGACTGAAAACTGTTGTTGTAGGCAAACTCCACCAATGGCAAGTGCCTCTCCCACGTCCCACTAAAGTCAAAGACACAACCTCGAAGCATATCCTCAAGGATCTGAATAGCACGCTCGGACTGCCCGTCAGTCTGAGGATGATAAACCGTACTAAAGGTCAACTTAGTGTCCAAGGCACTCTGTAAACTCTGCCACAACTTAGCAGTAAAACGAGGATCTCTATCTGAGACGATCGTCACTGGGACCCCGTGCAATCTCACTATGTCCCGAATATACAAGTCGGCGAGATGATCTATCGAATCTCTCACGCACATAGGAATAAAGTGCGCCAACTTAGTCAGCCGGTCTACAACCACCCAAATGGCATCACTACCCCGCTGAGTCCTTGGAAGACCTACAACGAAGTCCATAGTGACATGCTCCCACTTCCACTCGACAATAGGCAAGGGTTGCAACAAACCCGCTGGCCTCTGATGCTCGGCCTTTACTTGCTGGCAAGTAAGGCACTTCGATACGAAAACAGCCACATCTCTCTTCATACCCCGCCACCAAAACTGGCGACCCAAATCCCAATACATCTTAGTGCCTCCCGGATGCACCGCACGGCGTGAATGATGGAACTCTCGGAGTACTTCCTCTCGGCAAGACTCCGACACAAACAAACGGTCTCAGTATCTCATACTCTGGTCGGGAAACACCGTCAAACCCTTCTCAACTTTCCCACTGGAGATCTTCTCTCGGAAGGACTCTACCTGAAGGTCACCTCTCTGTGCCTCTAATACTCGGGTCACAAGTGTAGGCTGCGCAACAACAGAGAACAAGGCCGCAGCCTCAACAGATTCGCCCAGAAGCAAATCAAACTCACCAAGTGCACCCAACATCTCCCATTCCCGGATGGCTATACAAGCTACATCACTAATGGATTTCCTACTAAGGGCATCGGCCACAACATTGGCCTTTCCCGGGTGATAGTGCAACTCAAAATCATAGTCCTCAATAAACTCTATCCATCTCCTCTGCCTCAAATTCACGTCCCTCTGTGTAAACAGATACTTCAAATTCTTGTGGTCCGAGAACACCTCGAACCTCTCATCATAAAGGTAGTGCCTCCAAATCTTCAAGGCGAAGATCATTGCTGCGAACTCTAGGTCGTGTGTAGGGTAATTCTTATCGTGTATTTTCAACTGACGTGAGCCATAAGCTACCACTTTCCCCTCTTGCATCAACACACAACCCAAACCCTCTCATGAGGCATCACAATAAATCGCATAACCCAACCCTTTCTCCGGAATAATCAAAACCGGAGCGGTGGTCAATCTAACTTTCAACTCCTGGAACGACTTTTCGCAAGTCTCACTCCACACAAACTTGACCCCTTTTCGCGTCAATCTAGTCAACGGCGAAGCTAGCCTGGAGAAATCTTTCACAAACCGACAGTAATACCCAGTTAATCCCAGAAAACTGCGAATCTCAAACACACTCTTAGGCTGTGCCCAATCTTGCACTGTCTCTACCTTGGATGTATCAACAGACACCCCTTCCTCGGATACCACATGGCCTAAGAATTTGACCTCTCCTAGCCAGAACTCGCACTTCTCAAACTTGGCATACAACCTATGGGCTCTAAGCAACTCAAGCACCACTCTCAAGTGTTCCTCGTGCTCCTTCTCAGAAGGTGAATAGATAAGAATGTCGTCCACGAAAACGACTACAAACCGATCCAAGAATTCTCGGAAGATCCGGTTCATCAAATCCATAAAGACTGCCGATGCATTGGTGAGCCCAAACGGCATCACCAGAAACTCATAATGGCCATACCGCGTATGGAATGCCGTCTTAGGAATATCCTCCTCCCTGACCCTCAATTAGTGGTAACCCGATCTCAAGTCTATCTTAGAGAAACAACGGGAACCCTTCAACTGGTCAAACAGATCATCTATACGGGGCATAAGGTACTTATTCTTGATCGTAGCCCGATTCAACTTCCGGTAGTCTATACACAGTCTCAAGGCACCATCTTTCTTTTTAGCAAAGAGTGCCGGTGCTCCCTATGGAGAAACACTAGGGCGAACAAAACCCTTATATAGCAATTCCTGGTGCTGAATCTTCAACTCACTCAACTCGGCTGGGGCAAAACGATAAGGTGCCATAGAAATCGGCGCTGTGCCGGGCACTAAATCAATAGAGAACTCTATCTCTCGGTGAGGTGGCAAACTAACGAGATCCTCGGGAAAAACATCCGAATACTCACAAACCACCCTCGGCAATACAATCTGGGTCTCATCACACTCACCACTCATAAAGCTAGCAAGTAGACCACTAAGCTTATTCCACCCTCGCAGATCATACATCGGTGGCAACACACTACCAACCCGATCCCCTAAGAAATGGAAACACTCCCCGCTCAAGGTACAAACTGTGACCCTCTGGCGGTAGCAATCAATAATAGCCTGGTATGACGATAGCCAATCCATACCCAAAATAACATCAAAACCCTTCATGGGCATGACAACAAAAGGAAAAGGAAGCCTATGGTCGGCGACCTCTATATCACAACCTCTAACACCTTGTTTCAAGATCAATTCACCACCAACAGGCAATACTACACATATAGGAGATACTAACTGTGCCAACTCCAATTCCAAAACAGATGCAAATGCAGCAGATACAAAAGAATGAGATGCACCCGTATCAATCAATACACTAGCAACCGAGTTGCAAAACAGAAAGGTACCTCTCACTACTGATGGAGCCGGTACTAGGTCCTGCGCGATAACAACATACACGCGCCCTGTAGGCCCCTGATCCAACTACTGACCCCTCGGAGCAAACGACTGCTGCACTGACTGGGACGACGAAGCTCCCGGATTGGCCCTTGAGGCCTGCACAGACTGAGTTGGCTGAAATCCCTGCGTCTGCCTAGAACCAGACACGCCCAAAGTGGCACTCAACTGTGGGCAAAACCTCTTCAGGTGCCCAGGCTGACCACACTGATAACAAGACAAGGGCTGGGCCTTGCCCTGACTGTGGCCCTGAGGTCTAGCTGAAGATGAAGCAGCTCTCTGACCTCCTCCCCTCTGTGGGCAAACTGAAGCCTTGTGGCCCAACTGACCACACTTGTAACAGGTGAAATCTCCCTGATTACCTCTCCCCGAGCCTGCACTCGGCACCGGAAAGGTCGATCTAACAACACCACCCTGAGACTGCTGAGGTTTAGCACCCCTCTGTCTCCTGCCATCACCCTGACCATCTTGGCTCCTCTTGAAGTCTCTCTGTCCCTCCTCTTCCTGCATCATGATTTCCATATGGGCTGCAGCGTCAACCAAGTGCCCATAGTCTCGGATCATTGAACCTCCAACCCTCATCTTGAGGCCGCGCCTCAACCTCTTCTCGAACTCAATACAGCGGTGTTCCTCAGACGCCACAAGTTCAGGTGCGAACCTGGACAAGCTAGTGAAAGCAGCCTCATACTCGGCTACTGAAGAACTCAACTGCAAAAGCTGACAGAATTGGTCTCTCAGCTTCTCCCTGACTGCTGGAGATAAATACTTCTCCTGAAAAGCCTCCACAAAAGCCTCCCACGTGCCAGCAATACGGCCCCTCGTGTATTTCCACCACTGACCCGCACCCTCTTTAAGTTGGAAGGATGCCAAGGTCACTTTCAACGCTTCGTCCTCGATGCCAAGCATCTCGAACATCTTACTCATTTGCTCTAACCACTCGTTAGCCTTTAGTGGCTCCTTCGGATCCCCAATAAACTCGTCCGGGTTAGACCGGAAGAACTTCCTTTTCAAGAAGGAAGGCCCTGCCTCAACAACCTGGGCCTGAACTGGAGCCTGAACTGGATTCTCAGCTCGAAAAATACCCATAGACTCCCTCAAAGCATTGGCTATCCCTCGGGCTAAAACGCCCATAGCCTCTTGACCTGCTGGCTCGGCCACATTGGCCTAGCCAACCCCCTCCTACTGTGCCGGAATATCATCCGGTAAAGGCATCTCCTGCCTACCACGTTTGCCACGTCTACCACGTCCTCGTCATGACATCCTAATAAAGGTAACGAAGAACGTTAGCACATTCATAAATGTGCCAAAACTAAACACTCGCGTCCTAATACATGGACAACTGTAATTCACTCCACGTAAGCACATAAACACATAAGCACTTACGAATTTCATTTCTGGATAATGATAGTCCCGAGGCGTTACTAGAGTTCCGGTTAGAAACAGCGTTGATCAAGTGCTTTTCTAACAAGACTCACAGAAACCCAAGGATCCAATCAACGTCCTAGAAACTAAATCCCATACCCATGTAGTCACATAAACATGTTATCAAATAAACACATAATGTCACACATAAGTCTCTAACAAGCGAGACAAACCCAATGTGATACTAATCACTTCCTACGTACCCAAAGTATTTGAACCCGGTACGCTCTGATTCCAAGTTGTAACGCCCTCAAAATAATAACATTAAAACCCATCAACTTAGACATGCATTGATACAAAGAAACCAACCATCTTTCCATTAATCTAAGTAGTTCTTACAAAAGTATTACATGTTAACAACAAAAGCAAATGCCCTACGGGCTTACAGCTTTCCAAGTTAACACTTGGTTACAAAAGGAAGAGTACTAACTCAATACATATTAAGCCCCAGGCTTGAATTTACATGTAATACATCAAAAAAAAGCAAATAACGAAGCAGTCTGTCTGCCTCTAGCCTCCCAAGCTATGTCCTTGGAGATGGCATGCTACCTGTACCTGAAAATGATGTCCCATAAAGGGTGACCCACAGCCCAGTAAAAATACACTAAACCAGCCATGAACAATGACTAAAAGATTAGCAGTTGATAGATGGTCAACACAGATACATCCACATATATTACGTTTTGGTTTCATGACATTAAGTCCATGTTACATTTCATTTCCCATGTCTTTTCCAACTTTGAGTTTGAAAACAAGGCTCAACACCTAGCCGCCAAATAACTTAATGAGATTTAGACTCATCTTTAAAAACACTTTCAAAATTCATGAGGGATACACATTTTTATGCTGTATCGATAACACATAAACCATTCTCACACTTTGAGAAAGATAGACATTTTGGTGCTGTATCAACATAACATAGAATCACTTCTATACTTTACAATTGATAACGATATACATTTTAGTGCTATATCAAATCAATTCAAACACTTCCATAATCAACACTTGATACACATTGTAGTGCTGTATCAATGTCACACAAAATCCGGTTTAGAGGTCCATCCCCTATCTTCCCCTAAACCGTGGAGTACGTCCCCTATCTCCTCCCACACAACACATGTATATAAACATAGATCATATACAATCAATCAATACATAGAATTAATGTATTATTCCAGTTGCTATATTCAATAGCATACTCAATTGATTAGTTTTAGTTTGCCTAATCATCATGCAGTGTCTACAACAATCAAGATTATCCTCCACCGATAGCCCAAAATAGTTATTTCTATACTGAAAATAAATGCACCAAATGGATATATAATCAACATTTCAACTAGGTGAGCGATGAACGAATCAAACTACACCCTTTAATCCCATACACATCCAATTCCAACATTCTCAATTTAATTCTTCTTTTCTTCAAATTAATTATATCAATTAATTTATCAATGTAATTAGAGCATTTCCCATAATTAACATCACAACCCTAAGGTTCCATTTTCATCAATAAACCAATATTGATCTCATTTCTCTATGCCAAACATGCATATAAGTTTATATAAACAAAACCCCAACTTTTGTAAAATTACACAAAGGCCCAAAGTTTCTCGAAATTACTCAACAACCCCCAACTCATCAAAATGCTAAAATTCGAAGACAAAACTCATGAGAAGGAGTAGGATATCCCTACCTCGAAGTTAGAGCACAAACGAGGAAGTTGAAGAAAACCAAAATGCTCCAAACTCAAAGATCCACGGATCAAAATGGAGCCCTCGACGATCCACACACTTTTTACAAAGGCCGGAGGATAGTGAGACACTCTAGCTAGATCAAACCCTAGAGAGAAAGGAGTTTCTAGGGAGGGGAGCTCTCAAAATATCTTTTTAGAAAGTAAGAGAGAGAGAGAATGTAAAAAAGTGATTTTAAAATGCCCAACTGCCAACTGATATACGACATTCCCGCTCGAGCGGAAAACACAACGCTCGAGCGTCAAGAACAAAAAACTAGGTACGCTCGAGCGCAATAAGGCCCGCTCGAGTGCCAAGACACAAGAGTAAAGTACATCCGCTCGAGCGCGAAAACCAGTCCGCTCGAGCGTAGATTTTCCCCTCTCAGAACTTACACCAAAAAGTACTACCCGCTCGAGCGCCAGAGTACCCGCTCGAGCGCTACCGCTCGAGCGTAAAGAAACCCGCTCGAGCGTAAAAACCACACCTGCAGAAATTTTGCAGGGACACGAAAATACTGGGAGTGTGCAATCTCCGTTCGAGCGCAACAAGGCCCGCTCGAGCGGAACGAACAAAATTCTGGCAACAAGATTTCAGACCAAGGTTCAACCTACCTGTTCGAAACATGCCCAACACATCCTAAAACTCAAACAAATGGAATTAAAGGATGACAACAAGATAGATACAACTACCAACTCCACGGAACCGAGTCCGGAATACAACAGAACAGTAAAGGGACAACCGGGATCGCTATAACGATGTCTTCCATGATCGCACCAAGCATATTGAGATCGATTGCCACTTCATACGACAACATGTTACTAGTGGCCATGTTCGTCCTGTTTTTGTTACCTCTGCTGATCAGACTGTCGACCTCTTCACCGAAGCTCATCTTCCAGGACGTTTCTCTGATCTCCTCTCCAAGCTCAAGTTGATATCTGACTTACCACCTTGAGCTTGAGGGGGAAGGGTGTTAGATATATATATTATTTTATATTTATCTATCTGTATTGTAGATGTATCTCATCTCCTTTTCTATACCTATCTCTGATGTTCCTCTATCTTCTTTTCTACACTTATCTAGGTTTCTTCTCAGCCTATAAATATAGGCTTCTTGTACTTCATTATACAATTCAATATACAGTTTCTCTATTTTCATAACAACTATGAAACTGAAGTGAAGGTTTGAAGGCAAAGAAAGAACACAACAAAAATCTCTTCATTTTCTGGAAATTTCCCAGAAATTAATTTTTATTTTTTATTTTTATATTTTTAGAAGCATCCCAGAAATTACATGAGATTAGGTTTTAACAACTGACGTCAAATATATAAATTATTTTTTGGGTGCAAGGTCCTTGAAGTGGACTTACCCACCAACGATTCACTAGGAAACTGAGGGGAAAGGTTTCAAGGGAAAGTAAAAGTGGTGTTCGACAATAATAGAAGACTGAACTCCTTTAGTTTAAAATTTGGGCCAGCTATGTCTAACTTGGATGAGATTCTATTTGAACTCAAAATATATTTCAGTACGTTCAATTTAAATTTATAAATTTCAATTTATATTACATTCTAATATGAATTTACTAATAAGGACAATACATATTAAACCTTAAAATAAATTTTTTTTACTCATGGTACACTCTAATCAATTATTTTTATTTAAATCTCTGTATCTTCTTTCCCAAAAAATCAAAGTTATTTCTTCTTCTTCTTCTTCTTCACCCTCCAAAACTACAATTCACCCTACTAAAACTCACCATTATATGCACATACACTTAAAAAGTATAATATTTGTAAAAAAATATATAAAAAATAATTCAATAAAAGAGGTAAGCCAAGCAAGGTAGTAGAGCATTTCCCATTCAAGCATTTTGTCAAACACATAATAATCAACAAATTAGAATAGCAAAACAGCAAAAGAAGAAAGAGATACAAAAAAGCAGAGGCAAGGCAATATGCTATGCAAACAAGTGATCAATCATTTTAGCAATGTTCAAAGCAATTTATTTTTAATTTTTTTTATTTTTAAGTTTTGATTTAAGAATCAAACTGTATTGCTTCATGATTAGATGAGAATTTTGAGATATAAACAAAATAGAGCCCCTTTTTTTTTCTTTTTTTTTTTGTTTTATCGGGTGCATTTACGATTCAAATTAGATCTTCCATCAACATATAAGCCATTATTTATTTTAGAAAGCAAATTAAACAAGAGAGAAGAAAGGAAAACCCTAGATGTACGATGTCGTTGAGTTGGAGACAAGAGATCGAAAGATCGACCAGAGTGATGGACAAGAAGTTTGTTGATGGTATCTCTGATTATGGAGTTTGCCTTTAATTTTTTAATTTGTTTGTTATTTATTATTTGGCTTTACCTTGAGGGTAATTTGGGAAAAATAATAGGGTGGAGTGAGAGTTATATAAAATTTTAAATAATTGAATAAGGTGTACTCAGAAATTGGAAATACTTAATAATTTTTTGGGTGTAAATAGAATCCCCTAGCTTGGGTTCAACCTTCAACAGACTTCTCATTGGTGGAACATAAATCTAATCTAATCTTCTAGACTCCAAGGCTATATCAAAGAATGTAAATGCGGACCAATACTGCTTAGCCCAAACCCCAGTGGTTATGATTTTTTTTTAAATACATCTGGCATAGTGATTGTGTAATTCCTTTTGTAGTCTGTAATTTCGGATTTAACTCTTGTGGAGAGGATTTGTGATGGCGTTTATTTCTCTCTCATTATAGAAGTTGTATGTAATAGTAGTGAAGTGGTTGTTGACTTGTGTTTGGGCTTAATAGATTGGTAATTGGCTGTTAAGTAGGTTTTATTGACTTTCTATCTATTGTGTGAGTTAGTAGCACGTTTTAAAAATAAAATAAATAAATAAATAAAAAATACTAACCAACTAACTAGAAGTGTAATGATCATATAGTTTGAGGAAATCGTTAGAAAATTAAACATATGCATATAACGAATATGGATGGAAAAACTTGTTGGCTGGACATACAACTTATTCAACTAAGTTCGACATTTTATGCTAAAAGAAAATGACCCGGTCATATGCTCCATGTTACCAGGCCATTCTTTAAAGAGATAATCATTTCCCTCTAAGATGGTACAGCAAGGCTCTGTTTGGAAATTTAGTTCTTTTAGTTTTTTATGAGGTGAAAAAAGTTAATGTATTCGGGAGTGTTTTTAGTTGAATAGATAATTATGGGGAAAAAAAAAAATTAATTGTCGTGTATTATGTGATCATTTCTTATTGGGGTTAAATTTTTGGCTTTTTCCCTTTTTGTTTTTTCCTATGTGTGTGATTTTTTGGATTTTTTTTAAGTCAAAAAGTCGCTTTCCAAAAAAACCCTTTTAAGTGTTGCTTGAATTTAAATGTCCACATTCAATTAATATAGTTTGATGCATAATTAACACTTACATATACATGTTGGATGACAAGAATAATATTTTTCAAAGATGTCATTTTTCTTTTTATTATGATGTGTATTTATGGTTTTCATGATTTACTCATGGTTTAGGAGAGATTGAATTAGATTATGAGACCTAATTGAAACACTTTTTACACATTATAAAATAAATTAATACAATTTAAATATTGCAGATCACATATTGTAGAGGCTAAAAATATAATATATATTTTTAATAGCATTTACACATTTATTCCTGAATAATCCAAATTGGAGTTAATACAATTTAAGCACACGTTGGGGGACCAAATCAAAATACTTTTTATGTATTAAGAATTAAAGTGACACAATTTAATCAATAAAAACCAAAATGGCAAAACTTAAATACTTTTTAGTACTAAAAGGTAATTAATCCTTTAATAATAATAATAATAATAATAATAAAGAGAAAAATTAGGAATCATGAAATTTTTTTCATGAAAATGATCATGAAAGAGTTATGATTCTTGGATTACCTTGATTAGTGTGTGGTGTTTTATTCTAAGTGCAATTCAAATGTCACAAAACTTTCATGATTATTTTTATGAAAAGTATTTCGTGATATTTAGCATTGCTGAATAATAAAAGGAGAAATACGAGAGTTTCACCAGAACCAACCAAACTAAGAGCAAAACGAAAGAAAAACCCACAACATACATATAACTGGAAGACACATACAAACTTAACAACATATAACAAGCTCCAGCTTGCGGCTTGCACATGTAGTGCTAACAAACTTCTAGAATCTATGCTTCTTGACACTACAAGAAAAATTCATTGTCACGGCGCTTAGAAAAAGACGCTTTTTGAAAACGTCTTTATTTCTTGCTTTCCAAGACATGTGCCTTCGCTGATGCTTAACCCTACCAGTTAAATAATGAGTTAAAAAAAAAAAGAAAAAAAAACAAACCTCTGCCACTCAAACTCGAATATCACATTTTTTCCAAACATCACAGTCACAGGCTCATCACCCTCTCCCCTCTCCCCTCTCCCCTCCCTTTCTCCTTTTCCAACATTATTCTCTCTCTAAAATGGCACGAATGAAGCTCTCTTTGTAGATATTGACGAAGCAACTGATGATGAAGATTTCAAGTAAGTCTATTGTAGATCAAAACCTTAGATCTTTTATCTCAATCGTTTTTCATTATTCTTATTGTAGATCAAAACCTTAGATCTTTTGTCTCAATCATTTTTCATTATTTTTTTATTTTGAAATCTTGTTTTGTGCCCTCGATTTGACTTATTTTTTTCGAGATTATTCGATCTCTCTTCGATATTGTTCGATCTCCCTTGATTTTCATTTATCTAGGGTTTCGTTCTTCACGGCGCTTAAAAAATGCAGTGGATCTTTTTGAAAGGGCTTTTCATGACTGCACAGTAGCAATCTAGATCTGTTTTGATTTACATTCTATTAGTTTGATTTCCTTTGATTGACTGAAACGGTTGCTTAGGATTTCGATTTCCATTGTTGATCTAGGTGCTCTTTTCTTTTATTGGTCTGACTCAAGCTTGTTTTGGATGATTTTGATTTCGATCTATGTTTTTGTTTTTCTTAGGTATCGGATCTATAACTGTTTTATTTGTTTTAGTTCTCTCAGGTAGTCAGCTTCAATGGTTTTGATCTGTAACTGTCTTTTATTTAAATAGTTTTATTGTTTATTCTACAAATAGGTAGCTAAGAAGATTTATGTATTTTCTCTCACTCTCTGTGTTTCCTCTTTTTTAGGTTTTTATTTGCTAAAAGATGATTGATGAACATTGCTTATTGCTCTCCTTTGCAATTTACCATTGATTACAGACAGTTGCTGGATTAGCAGCAGATGGGAGGCAAGTTGTTGCAAGAGCAAACATTGCTTATTGCTCTCCTTTGCAATTTACCATTGATTACAGACAGTTGCTGGATTAGCAGCAGATGGGAGGCAAGTTGTTGCAAGAGCAAAGTCTGAAGCAACAAATTATGAAAGGTTTACATTATGAATGATGAAAAAACTATCAAGTCAAAAGAAAATATGTAGACAATAGATATTTATTCTCTATTTTGGTTTTCCTCTTAGGAATTTATGGATGAAATTTTTTAATAGTTCTTCTAATTCTGATATGAATTGTTACTTTTTTAATGAGATCTTACTATGCTTATGTCTAATTGGTAGTGGTAATGTAATGTAGGTATTTATGTCTAATTGGTAGTGCTAATGTAATGTAGATCTTCTAATTCTGGTCGACGTTGGGTTCGGTCTGGTCTGCTCTGTTGTGTTTATGTCTTTCTTCTACTCGTCTCTCTCTGCCTTCTCGTTGCCATGTCTGCAGAGCTTAAACTCTCCCAATCGAACCGTATCTTTCGCCCTAATGTAACTCCCCCCTTCTCTCTCGCTCTCTCTCTATATATATATCTATATATACATATATGTGTGTATTTATTGATTCTGTAACTAATTTCAGGAACCACTTGAAGGCAAAATCATCACAAAGCTTCCATCTTCAATCTCCCACAACGGGATTCGCCTCACTGTCAATGGATCAGTCACCTTACAGGTTCTAGTTCTCTTGTTGTTTCATTTTCTTAGCTTCCAAACAAACATAGATTAAGCTGAAACTTCATATTTATATATTTGTTTAGGTCCATGGTGGATCAGCTGGAGTGATCGAGTCTTTATATGGTGTTCTCAAGCCTATCCCAATTGTGTAAGCCATCTCCATTTCTCCCTTTTTTAATATCATTAACATTAGGATAAATACGAGGAATTTTTAAGTGGAATTAACAGTTAAAAGAGCAAAGAAAGATGAATTCTTTTAGTTATGAACATAGGGAAGAAATTCAAAAGCATGAATTTTTCAATTGATTGATTTTATTAACACTATGCCTCAATATAGGGAATTAATAAAAGAAAAGAATTATAATTTTAGAATTTTGATACATCAATATCAAGGACTGAAGAAATTTAAAACCTCAATTCAACTGATCTGATCCTAATGCTACAAGAGTATGCATTGAAGATTGTTTTGTTAATAGAGGTTTTATTTCAAGAGTTTTACTAATAGAAATCCTTTCTTGGGTTGGCATCTAAGCTGATATTTATTAAGAACTCTATATTTGGTTGGTTGGAGTTGATGATTGAAGTATAAGATGGTTCCCATGTTGATTAGAGTAATTTTTAGAAAGATTTATGTCTTTGGCTTAGGCCTTGTCAGGATGGTTCCCATGTTGATTAGAGTAATCATGAAACTTCATATTTTCAACAATGCTTATCGGATGGTGATACTGCCGCATGTTATCACCCTTGCATCCAATATTTACTCCTTGGGGAGGTGTCTTGTCAACAAAAAAAAAAAAAAAAAAAAACTAAACTAAATTTGGAAAATCCGAATAATTCCTCATATCTTTCCATAGTTCCCTCTTGTAAGCAGAAACATAAATGAACTTTAGTAGAATATATAGTTTTCAGAATAATAAAGGATAGTCATACATGAAGAGCTCAATATGTGTAAGATACAAGAAGTTCAAGGCTATGTGTGATTCATCCGAATATCACATATTTCTATAATAAATGAACAATGGTCATTTTCTGCATTTGGGCTGTTTATATGTATAGACAGTGTGTGATCTGCATATTAATTATTTCTTCTATGTACACTAATTGTATTTATAAAAAAAAAAAAAAAAAGACACTAATTGTGGATTGTTAAATGCACCTAATTAAGTTTTTAACTTTCAGCATCTAATCTTGTTTCATTGAAGACAAGTTTGTATTTACTCTCAAGAACTGCAGTGCCTTCTGTTTCTATTTTCCGGAAGCTCAGTTATGCTATATGTAGTTAATATTTACATAGTGACCCTTGAATTAAGGTGCAATTCCAAAATCCCTGTTTTGCTATTTTTGTTTGTGATCAAGTCAATAATTGTGTTTTTTTTCCTTTGTTATCTATGCATGCAGGTTAGGTTTAATGTTTGTGGGAGGCCTAGTTTTGGCGTATGCTTCAGAACACCTAGGGATTGGATCATTTTTGAGAGGTTTTGAAGAGCATATGTTTCTTATGCTGATTTTCTTAGGCTTGTAAGGAAAGCTTATTTTTTTTTGAGCAATTGACTCAGAGGATGCTCAACATGCTGATTTTCTTTGGCTTGTAAGGAAAGCTTTTTTTTTTTTTTTTGTTGACATGAAATGTATGTTTCTGGGAAGGATGGTGAACAATGTTATGTTATTGTTGCAGGAGCATGTTGAAGTATTCAAGTATTTAGTCAAATTTCGATATTTAAACAATGTTATGTTATTGTTGCTATTTTACCGGTATATTTTTAAAGTTAAATATTACAAAATTAATAGTTTAAAAAAAAAAGAAAAAAAATTTATTGCGGCATTTTTCAAAACGCCACCATAGTTGTATTTTTAAAATAACAAAAAAGCTATTACAACGTTTTTGAAGCGTCGCGAATGCCTGTGTGACGTCATGTTACCGTTGGCTGCCACATTTACTAATTTTGCGACGTTTTTAAGGCGTCATATACTTACAGCGACGGTGGCGTCCTTGGCGTTTGGTGGTAAGCGTCACTGAAGGAATTAGTGGCGTTTTTTAGACATATAGCGGCATTTTTAAAACGCCGCTAAAAGTCATTTTTCCTGCAGTGTGAACATAAAACTTCATTAGGTATCATCATCCTTGAACGAGCAATAGAGTAAGCACCATGAAGATTATTACAACGTGTTGGACAATCTTCACTATATTTAAATAGATTAAATTCTGTTGTGTACAAAACAACAACAAGAATATAAAGAAATAAAGAAAATGAGAGAATTTGTTTGATTACAAAAATCAAACTCGAAATAAAAATAAATAAATAAAAATAGATTTTATTTTGTTACAAAAACAAAATTAAAATCGGAATAAAAAATAAACAACTTACCTTGGTTAATTTCTTTTGAATAACTATCTGATCAAGTCCAGTGTTTAACACTGTGTCCTTAAGACAGATTCATCCTCTCCACGGTGCTTTCAGAATCTGGACGTCTATCTCCCAAGATAAAATGATCTATCAACGAATAAATGCAGCACTACAATTTATTCGTTCATCGAACACAGTAAGTGTTTATACTCTCTGTAACAAGAACTAAATGCAAAATGAAGAATAAATTTATAGCAGAAGATGAAGTACGAAAATTAGAGTAGTTTTCCAAATTTGGGGGGGGGGGGCTTAGTCTATTTCTAGATGGATTGGTGGCTTTCCATTTTGAATTAAACAAGTATTGTACCTGTTCAATTTGAATTAAACAAATACAAAACTATTTAGGCACTGTTTGGTTTGAAATTCAAACAGATTTAGAGCTGTTGGGTTCAAAAAACGGAAGGGCCCTGTTTGGATGTACAGAAAAAATCGAACCAGATTATTTCTAGTTAATTTGAATTATGGATTTTATTTTACCAAAAAATAAAAATAAATTGAAATGTTTTTGGCCCAAAAAAATTAGTATTGGGCCGAACAAGCCCAACCACGCCCAAGCCCAGCCCGCCCGACCGGACGGCGGCGCGCGCGTGGTGATTTTTGGGTCCAATGGGTCTAGCCCATTTTGCCCATAACCTATCCCTCTAAAACACTTGGGTACCCCTTGGGGCACACCCCAAGTACCAAACCCATGCCTTATAAACCCTTTCAAAACTTCCCACCAAATCAATGTAGGACAAGCCATTTTACAACCTTAAGGAATTTCCACCAAAACCCCATTTCCATGGAGCACACTTTGGCTTTAATTTCCCATTCACTCGGTAATGGTTTTGAGCAATCAAATATACCACGTGAATCACAACGGGGCATAGAACGCGTTACCACTTTGACCCGAGTAAATCGACGCTCGGGGCCCACCAAAAAAAATAGACCAAACTTGAGAAAAAATTCTGGTTTTACCCAGAATTTTTCTACCATTTCCAACACAACGAATGAGAGAGATGTGGCTACAATACAAACTCAGGGACAGAAAGCAAAAAAATCGAAAGAACTAGATGTAAGTTTGCTGAAAAAATAGAAAGAATTAATGAAAAATTCACATGTAATAGAAAGTACAAGTGATTCAACAACAAATATTGAGTGCAATAGTGACATCCCAATAAAAAATCTAAAATGAAATTGGATAGACATCTCTTGCCTACAACTCATCAAATCATGAATGAGAGATTTCAACCTTATTATAGATGATATTGTCACATGGTATCACTATTATACCTAGTAAGTGTGTAAAGCCATCATGAATGTGTGTACATATATACCCACATCTATGCTATATAATTTATTCCATTTTAAAGGAAAAGATGAGACACCCAAACAAAATAGGCAGACAAGTTAACATAAAAGGGTAAAGAAAAAGAAGAGAAAAGCATCATAGGAGATTTCTTGGGACAACTCAAACTTCATATTATGCGTAAAGATATTTGGGTGAGATGAACATTCACCTTGGATACAGTCAATTCTGATCAGCATAGCAGTCCAGAAGCATTAGCTATGGTGGACCTTGTAGCTCAAAAAGGCCGTGATTGTCTGTATCGCCGTTAGCCCCAGCAGAACAGAGGCTGAGACGACTGAGATGGTTGACCACGGACTGCTAAAATATGTGCGCCTCAAAGTTGCCCAGTTGCTGCTATAGTAGGCCTCCACTTCTCTGAATTCGTTTTTTAGGTAACACTCTCTAATGTTGAACACAACATGCTCTCCAAACATCTTGAAAAGATTAGCAACATGATTATCATTGTAGGAGAAATTTGAGATAATTCCGTCCTCACAAAGGAATGTAACGTCTCTACTTGAGTTGATGAGACAACTCATGAAGGCAATATATTCAGAAAAGTATTTTGAGTGGGCCTTTGGAGGGTAGCATTGTTCGTAGGCAACACAGTTAATTAGGGCAGTGCTGGCGAAATCATTGATGGTCATGGGTGGGATTTCTAGCACCCCTCTGTGGAAATTTATGTCCAAGAAATTATCAGCTTTCTGTGGCCTAAACTTGACCCCAGCATGCCTGAGTCGTGTAACACATGGTATTGACTGATCAGATAATGGACGATACCTTGGTAATCCATGTGATCTTCTTTTGCAGAGGTTGGTTAACTTGTTGAGGTAGCTTAAGCAGGGGAGCAATCTTCTTGTGAACAGGTTGCTTGTGCCGTGGCAGAATAACCGGGCTCCCTTAACGCGGCTTGCCGTATTCGGAAGCAGTAGCTACAGTAAAACTAGGCAAGTAGATGACTGCTGTCTTCATAAGGGGAAACTGGCCGTTGTCCCTTGAATGATTCAAGGGACCTCGGCAGGGCAAGATTAAAAAACTCTAAGGCTTGCCAAACAAAGTGTTCACTTGTATTGCAATTGGAGGGACTGAATAACTTCCAAAGAACGAAGAGGGGAATTTGGTTTTCAAGCTTTAAGAGGTCTCTAATGAGAATCGGAATTAACCATGGCTTCATCAGCACTAGGCTGTTGACATTCGCAGAATCTTCACTCCGGGAAACTTGTTGGAAGAGTTCAATCATAAAGCAACCATCAAGTAGCATCATCTCAATGAAATCGTCACTTGACATCTGAATCAGCTCTGAGTATTGTGCTCTTGCTTTGAGCTCTAATTCTTTCATGGCCAGCGTCATGAGCCGTAAAGAACTCTTCGGTTGTTTCATTCGAGAAAGTAGGGAATCAAGAAACTGCCATTTGAAACTTTGGAATTCAAGTACCTCATCTTTGTCGCAGTGATAAGGGCCTATCGACACCTTTTCTGGCTCAGTGGCCCTTCTACTGATTCTTGCAAGGTTTTCAGGGACTCTGCATATAGAAGATATGTCCCTTTCCGTTGTGCTTTGAGCTCCTTCTCTTCTGTTTTCTTCCAAGCGCCTCTGTATGAGAATGACACATGCATTGTCATTGGATTCCTCTATTTCATTGGTACAGTGAACCGACGTTTCTATGTTGCTATTGGATTCCTCTATAGTAATGGCTTGATGCTCTCCATTCTCCATTTTTTTTTCTCACTCTCTGGCTCTCCCTTCCCCTTCCACTATTTCACTTGTGTAGGCTGAAGGTGGAGTGACCCTTTCTCATGTTCAGAGCTCAACCAGAAAAGCTGCTTAAATAAACGGTGTGTTCTTCTTGGGAGGTGCAAGTCCTTGGAAAGTCTACTTACCATTCACTAGAGGAAACCAAAGGGAAGGTTCAAGGCAAATAAAGGAGTGTACAACTAGACAAATTTCTTCAGTTTTTGGAATCAAATTTCCCTCATCTTACTTCAGACACGGCTAATTTTTCCAAGACGGCGGCATAATTTTCCCTCGTCTTACTCTGCTTTAATCAAGGCTCGGTTTTTTTTTTTTTTTTTTTTTTTTTTTAAATTTTAGATTTCCAAATTTAACTCGACGAGAGGAGTTAAGAAATTAAAAAAAAAAATTAAAAATTTTCAAAAAAAGTCCAAAAAAACAAAATGAGTAAAAAAATAATGGATTTTTTTGGCTTATTTTGGCTTTTTTAATTTTTAATTTTTACTTTTTAAATATATCTACACAAGACGGATTGGCAAAAGTTAAAAATTGACATAATTTTAAAGTAAAAATTAAAAAAAGAGATCTCTTTTTTAGGTGATTCCAAACACTAACAAAAAATTTAAGGGAGAATTTTTTTTAAGGTCTCTGATATTAAGATTTTATAAAATAAATTATATATAATATTTTCATAGCAGTTGGGGCTCCTCAACACTTTTACAGACAAATTTCGACACAGAAATTTTGTCACGATGCACAAATAATTCAATTGTCACAGAGAAATTTCTTTAATTTTACAGAGAATTTTTTAAATTTCTCTGATATAATCACAAAGAAATTTCACCAAAAAATCTTAACTAATAAAAATATATATATATTGGTTCTTTTCTACTATTCAAAGTTGAAAAATGATATCTTACTAATTTTTTCTTATCATTCACTACAACATTTTCTTAGTTTAGTGACATCTGAAAGTGCCACAAAACTATTCTTCTAATGACATTTTTTGGTCTTGTGGCATTTTGAACAAGTGCCATTTCTATCGATGCCACGGTAGATACTTGCAAGTGCCACTGCACCATCATGGCTGAAAACTTTCAATGACATTTTAATGTCATGGTAGATATTATTTGTGGCACTATCAAGCGCCATTAAAAAAAGAGTTAGTGACACTTGTAAGTGTCATTACACCATCAAAACTAAAACCTTTCAGTGATACTTTAATGTCATGGTAGGCACTATTCGTGACGCTATCAAGTGCCATTCATGACGATAATTCGTTGTAGAACAATTTGATCCGCTCTTGCGGAGACTCGAACCGCCAACCTTCCGCACCATAAACCTTATACACCACACTCTTCCCACTACACCTCTATAATACCACATGGTTATATATGCAACATATATTATTTATATAATACATACATCCATATTAATATAAAAGTATATGTATAAACAAAATTATTTTATTGAACATAATTTATGTAAAATAAACTATTTACTACCAAAATAAAAAAAAAAACCACTTTTGGCGACTAAAATTCTATACTTTTGGCTACTAATTGTTTTTTAGTTGCTAAAAAATTTAACTTTTGTAGACCAAAATCGGATTTGGTCGCCGAAGATGCACTTTCAGCTACCAAAATTTTGGTCACCAAAAAATTTTATTCCCACCTTAGGATTTTAGTTCTCCCGCGCTAAAAATAACCACTTTTGGCGACTAAACTTATTTTTTAGTCGCCAATTGTAGACTTTTGGCTACTAAAATTTTTTTTTGCACCAAAAAGCTTTACTTTTGGCTACTAAATTTTTTTTAGTCGGTAAAACCCATATAATCAGCGACCAAACTTATTTTTAGTCGCCAATTGTAGACTTTTGGCTACTAAATTTTTTTAGTCGCCAAAAAGCTTTACTTTGGGCTACTAAAAATTTTTTAGTCACTAAAACCCATATAATCAGCGACCAAACTTACTTTTAGTCGCCAATTGTAGAGTTTTGGCTACTAAAATTGTTTAGTCGCCAAAAAGCTTTACTTTTGGCAACTAATGCTGTTTTGGTCACTGAAAGCTATACTTTCAGCGACCAAATTTTTTTGGTCAGGAAATTTAGTCGCCGAATATGCTTTTTCCTGTAGTGTATATTAAGTTTAATTCATTTATTTTTAATCATTTACTGCATTTTAAAAATTTAGAAAATATATTGGCATTTTTTGTTTTTTCAAAAATGTCATTATAAGCTTGGAAAGTTTTTGGCTTAGTGGCATTTCTCAAAATGCTATAAAATATTTGTTTATGACACTTTTCACCTAAGTATAGCGACCCCGGCCTTTTCCCATTTGACTATTGTGTCCGGACATAGGTTCCGTAGATTCTGTCATTGTATAATGGTTGTTGTTACCCCTTATTTTCTCATTTGGAATTATGGGATGTGTTGGACAGGTTTGTTTCAGGTTGGTTGGGTTTAGAAATCAAGTGTTGCTGTCCAGAATTTTGGATCTTCGCTCGAGCGAGTAGTTTGTCGCTCGAGCGAGCTGTTGTTTTTGGTTCTTCGCTCGAGCCGGGGTTTGGTAGCTCGAGCGAGAGTTTGCGTCTGGTTTGGACCTGTAGCTTTGCATTCTTGGCTCGAGCGAGCTTTTCTTCGCTCGAGCGAGTTAGTTCGTTCTTCGCTCGAGCAATAGTTCCTTCGCTTGAGCGTGTGTCCCGTTAGAGACCTGAGGGTTTGAGTTCTTCGCTCGATCGAGCTTTCTTTCGCTCGAGCGAGCCTTTGGGTTGTTGGCTCGAGCAAGGCTTCCTTGGCTCGAGCGTTGTTTCTCTGTGTCTGGTCGCTCGAGCGACCAAGTCTTCGCTCGAGCGAGCCTGTCCAGTTTATATACCCAGCAGCGGGTTTTGATCAGTCTTTTTCATATTCTTTTTGGTTCCAAACCCTAGGTCCGACTTCTCTCTCTCCCTACTCACCTTCTCTCTTAGATTTGATCCACTTAGGGAGTGTTTCTACCCTAGATCCTTCATTAAAAAGATAGAGTGAGTCGAGGGCTTCCATTTAATCTGAATAGTTGGCGATTTGGAGCACTTTGGTATTTGGGTATCATCTCTGTCTTCTCCTTTTGGGTTGTTTTCTTCGAGGTAGGGATTTCCTACTCCACTTTATAAGTTTTGTTCTAAGTTTTGGTATTTTGATAAGTTGGGGTTACTTCGATAATTTTGGGAAAAACCCTAGTTGTGTTAATTAATTAATTTGTATAATTAATTAAAGGGAATTGGGGAATTTGGTTAAATTCATGAAATTGTGGAAATTATTGATTAAATGGTGTGGTGGGATAATTTAAACCACTCGCCTAGTGAATTGTTGTCATATTTATTCCCAGTCTAGAAATAACTGTTTTGGGCTATCGGTGGAGGATAGTCGTGATTGTTGTAGACATTGCATGTGGATTAGGAATAACTGAAACTAATCACATTGGTTAAGTCATTAATTTGGACTATTGCATTGATACAGAAATTACATGTGTTGATTGAGCATTGCATTTGCATACATTGTTTTGTGTGGGAGGAGATAGGGGATGTACTCCACGGTTTAGGGGAAGATAGGGGATGGACCTCTAAACCGGATTTTGTTTGGGAGGAGATAGGGGATGGACTCCATTAGCATCACTTTTATGTGTGCTTATTATATTGAAGTGTTTTGTTGATACAACACTAAAATGTGTATCAATCTGGAAGTATGAAGTGTGTGATTTGAGCTTGAGTCTCATTTGTTTGTTGATATTGGAAGAATGTGAATATGATATATATAATTCACTGTTGTGAGTTTGGCCAGGTTCTGAGCCATGTTGATAAAGTTGGAAAGTAAAACGTGTCTTAGACAATAGTGTCATGAGACTGTAAAATGAAGCAATTGATTATCTTGGTTAACCATCTGTTGAATGCTATTGCTTTATTCATTGCTTATATGTGGTTTAGTATATCTCTACTGGGCTGTGGCTCACCCTTTATGGGAACATCATTTTCAGGTTCAGGTGATAAGCTACCTCCAAGGACTTAGCTTGGAAGGACTTGGACTTTGAAGACTGTTTCTAGTTATTTGTTTTACTTTATTGTTAGTACATGTAAACACTCAAGCCTAGGGCTTTATTTATATTTGAGTTAGAACTCATACTTTTTGTGTCCAAGTGTTGGCTTGGAAAGATGTAAGCCGATAGGGCATTTAATTTGATGTTACATGTAATGTTTTGTTTAGTAAGACTCTGATGAATGTTATTAGGAATTATTAAAATGTTTTCTTTAAATAATGCATGTCATTGATATATATTATATGGGTTAATTTTGAGGGCGTTACATAAGTGCCATAAAAAGTAATTTGCACCTACCTAGTGTCCTGAAATTTTTTAAAAAATGCCATTGCAACTAAAGTTTAGTGGCATCTGTTGGTAAATGTCACGAACATAATTTTTTGTGTCATTATTTTATAAAATGTCATAAAATTGATGTGACATTTCTTTATTGAAATGCCACTAGAGCCTTATATGTTTTGTGGTTCTGTGGCATTTTTCTAAAACATTTAATGCCAATTTTTATTTTTGTGGCATTTTCTAAAACCATGCTACTAGTGTAGTGTCACTAAAGTGTAAATTTGTTGTAGTGACATTTTTGTTGTAGTGAAGTGACACTTTTTTTAATTGAAATGCCACTAGAGCCTTGTATGTTTGTGGCTCTATGACATTTTTCTAAAAAATGCCACCAAATATACTTTTTGTGACATTTTTTAAGAACATGCCACTAGTATGGTGTCACTAAAATATGTTTTTGTTGTAGTGTTGTGACACTTGTTCATTGAAATGTCACTAGAGCCTTTTATGTTTGTCGTTTTGTGGCATTTTTCAAAAAACGTGCCACTAAATATCATTTTTGTGGCATTTTCTAAAAATATGCCACTAGTGTAGTGCCACTAAAGTATGTTTTTGTTGTAGTTTTGTGACACTTGTTCATTGAAATGTCACTAGAGCCTTTTATGTTTGTCGTTTTGTGGCATTTTTCAAAAACGTGCCACTAAATATCATTTTTTGTGGCATTTTCTAAAAATATGCCACTAGTGTAGTGCCACTAAAGTATGTTTTTGTTGTAGTGATTAAAGTTTGTGTAAGTTTGTGTAAGCGCATCTTCAGAAGCCTCTCTATTCCTCCATTTTTGTTACTATAGCTAGCTAAAACTAGAAGATTCATCTCCAATAGCCTCGCCGGTGGCTAGCTACTTTGATTTTCTGCTGCAGTACTTCACTAGGGAAGACGAGGCACTGTTCAGTAGCCTCTCAATTTTTTATTAGTTGCTTACGATCGACAATCGACGTCGAAGGAGGAGGAGGAAGAATCGAAAGGAGGAGAATCGACGCCGGACAACTCACGATTAATGTCGGAGGATGAGGGCCAAGCCGGAGGAGGAAAATCAACACTAGAGGAGGACGATCAAGCCGGAGGAGAAGAATCGACGCTAAACGAGTCACGATCGACAGCGGACGAGAACGCAACGAGGACGATCGACGCCGACCTACTCACGATCGCAAACGAAGCTCTGTCTCTCTTTCCTGTGCTTGTATTTATTAATATTTTAAAGGGAATAGTTGAAGTAGAGAGTGCTGTTGGAATATGTATTGAAAAAATGGTTAGTTAAACTAATAAAGTGGACCTTTGGGTAGCTAATCTGAGGATGGTTGCTGGAGATGCTCTAAGTTGGCTTGGCAGGAGAAATCACGAGAGAGAGAGAGAGAGAGAGAGAGAGAGAGACGTGATTGAAAGAAGGCTGAATGGGAAAAGGTTGGGGAAAAGGATATATTGTACACTTTACTAAAAAAAATAATGTTTTAGCCTTTTGTTTGGCATAAGCTAAAATGAGGTTTTTTTTTTGATAAAAATAGAGTCACAAAAAGAAAAAACAATTTTTTAGGTTAAGAAGATAAAATGTTACATTCAAATCATAATCATTTTATTTTTTCTCTCACAAAAATTAAAAAAATCTATCTCAAACGAGATTTTTAATCCCAAACTAAAATAATCAAAAAGCCAACCACATCCTAAACAAATCCTTAATAATAATTTTGAAAGATTTTCCACTGTCCAAGAATAATTTCTCAGTGTCAAGTAATTTTCTCAATTTTAAAATAAACACTACTTTTTTAGTACAGTAATTTCATATGAGAAAGTTCATGTCAATGCAATTAAAGTTTCACATGGAAAAAAAATATATATATATTTTACTAGTTTACCTTTAATATTTTTTTATTTTTTTTATTTTATTTTGTCTTTAAAAAATATTTTTTTTGAATTTTTTTAACAAATATTTAATTTTTTAAATACATCTAAATTAGATGCAATTAATATATATATATATATATATATAACTAAAATATATAAGAAAAAGTTCATAAAAAGAAAAAAACACATGAATTTTTATTTTTTTATTTTTATGGTCGGATGTCCGAGCCGGTTTACGTACATCTCGACTAATTCTGAGATCCACGCAAAGCGTCACTTCTGCGTAGATTGGGCAAATCTTGGACAAAACTCACTGGCATATGTAGCTCGACTTTTCGTGCTCCTTTCGGATACGACTAGCCCTACAATTCGGACTGTTGCGGTTCTGAATCTGATCTCACAAGTGCAATGTGAAATAGATAATCACCAAAGAGTCCAAATCCGACAAATCTTTTGAAAAATTGATTTTGAATAAAAAATGCCAAATATATAGTGTTTTGCCAGATACTGAGTCGCCATCTAAATATTTTTGGGAAATTTAGAAAACCCATAATTCGTGCCAAGGGTTACGTGTCCGTCATCACCAAGATTGTCTCGGCTCGAGAACTTAGGTATGAGAGGGGAAGGTCATGAATTGAGCATCCTCGCTCGCCCGATCAAAGATCGGCCTCTGCTAATCGTGATGTGATTCTTGTTTACATTATATGCTCTTGTTCCGATTATTAAGCTAGCATTACTATGTGTTGCACACAAGTATAGACTAATTTACAAAAATTAAAACATTTGATTCATGTTTGTTTTGAAAATTGTTTCAAGTATGTGCCACTTGAAAAAGTGATCGCATATGTACATTGCTCAAATTATTCCAATTCAAGCAATTAGCCTTCATCCACAGGTATTCAAGCAAGTATATCAATTAAGCACTTAGCCTTATGGCAAACATACTAGACAGGGCAACAATCACACGCATGCGATATGCTAAAGCAATAAAATGCTCATCTAGTACTCCGAGGTGAGCCAACAAAAACAAAAGAGTTAGAAAACATGCATGCTCCTAACAAATGCAACACATGTGATATGCAACTAATAGGCTCGGCTACTAATTATGACATGTGAATCAATTTGATAGTTGTAGTTTAAACACCTTTTCAAAGAAGTATTTAAATGACAATGCTTTATTAGAATGATGAACCGAGCCTCGATGCATGCAAGACAAGTAGATGCAAACATAGAGTATGCTGAAAGAAACATGATGTCCTAAACTACCCATTATAAGCAAGTAAATAAAAGGGAGAAAGACGTGGAGTTAGAAGACATACACATTATTACATATTTGGCCCTCACACAAGAGGGTCCAAATGAATAACCTAGCTAATTAATTACCTAATTACCAAATGAATAACCTAGCTAATTAATTACCTAATTAACTAACTATTACAAACCTAAATAAATTAAATTAGCTAAACTACTTAATATAACAACAAAATTTAATTAACTATTCTAGATAATTAAATAAGTACAACACATAGCTATTCTAACTAACTAGTTACAAGCTTTCTACGCCAAGCATAAAACTAATATTATTACAACATCCCTTCACGGATCCCAAGGATCGAGGGAGGGCTCATGCATGGATGTGGATTTCCACCCGATAATGCTCTCCGTTTTGTTGCTGAAATGTCTCTGTTGCACAGTCACAGTTGGAAAAATGCACTATTTTTTTCACCTCAACTTCTACTCTGCTGTGTTGGAAAAAGGGCACTGCCTGCCTTGAAAAAGTGGCCGGTAACCCAGAAGTAGTGGTCGATAGGCCACCAATAGTGGGTTGCCGTCCAAAAATAGTGGCCTGTCGGCCACAAATGTTGGTGTTCTCCTACAGTAACAGAGCACAAACCAAAGCATTCTCAGGGGATGTTTGCCCACCCTGCCTGTCCTTATCATCAAACAGGTCAAAGAAGGAGTAGGCTTGATTCGCAAATCATCAATCGGTGCAATCACATTGCATGATGACTTAGGAACCAAGGGACACAATTCAATAAATGCATAACAAATGACCAACAAAAACCTCCTCTCTATCATGGACAGATCAAGGGAAGTGTTTGACATTGACTCTTGAAACGTTTACATCACTAACTAGTATGAAACGACTCAAGGCTCAATGGGTTCAATTAACGTCCAATCGAACCCAAGTTGATTTTATCTGGCATCACTTTTAGTCCCAATTTATTACTTCATTTTAATTATCATCCATTCCTTAGTTCATTAAGTCCAAAAGTGAAGATTAAGTCCTGTAATGGAAGGAAATACCAAACCAAGAGTTGTTTTAGGCATAAGAGAGATATCATGCCGTTGGTAATGAACTCCCAAAGGGATTAAACCATTAAGCACAACTACCTTAATCTCAAGCTTAAACAAGCAATTAGTTTGAAACAACTTTCAAAACAAAGAAAAAGCCAAGAAATGAGGGAGGTCGTAGAGGTGATTAGATATGAATACAAGTATGGAAAGTAAGAAATAAACACTATCAACTTAAATAGGTTGGTGGCTAAGGCCTAAACCACCAAACCTATGAGGACCATTACACTACAAGCATGCTATATAAAACTTAAATGTAATGAACAACTAAAAGCAGTCCTAAAATAGTCCAAAAACGTGCTGGAATGAAGACAAAAATAGCTAAAACAATAAGCTAAAGTATGGAGCAAGTTAAGCTAGTAAGCAAGCACAAGGAGGGGAGGCTAACCCCTCCATTTTTGGGACTTCAAAACATGATTTTTGCCTCTGAAAATTAGTGGTAAAAAGCTCAAAAAAGTTGATGAGACGGTGGGAAACACAAGGGCAAAGGCCTTAGAATCAAGGTTCAAAGAAAGGTTGTCAACCCCTCTACCTTTAATGGCCTTAAACCACAAGTTTCAGCCCAAAAAAAGGGGAATAAATAGCTCAAAAACAACAAGAAAAGATGGAATGTTTTTTTGAGTTACAAACCACCAATTTCACACTCTCAAGTGTCTCAAGAGCTCAAATTCAAGATCAAATCACCTTAGCAAGAAGCTTTCTAGGTTTGGATTAGAGTGTTTAGGCAAAGGCTATACAAGTCGCAATAGAGAGAGAGGATTGTAGAGAGAGAATTTTTCCAAGATTTTGCTCTCCAAAAATATTTTCTCACTCATAAATTTTTCTAATCTTGAAAGCAAGAGGGGAGGTCCTCTATATATAGAAAACCATGTGTCTATCTCGAAAATATCTGTATAGGAACAGCTGGTGCAGTGTGGGAATAGTTGGCAACAAATATTTGCAAAAAAATTGGCTTTTTTTACACAAATGGCCGACAGGCAAAAATCTACTTCCAGGCCCGTTTTCAAATGGGCATATCTCCTTCATCCGAACTCGATTTTAGGTCATTCTTGAGTCTAAATTGAAGCCCCGGAAGTCTAATTTCCAATGGTGGTGGCCTCACACCTAAATTTTAAGTGTACAAAGAGATATGCGTATTTTAGTAAAGGATGCTCAGTTTTGGCGTAACAGATTGATGCGTAACTTCTTCCCTAACTAGTTTTCTTCCTTCTCCTCCAATTTTCTTCAACTCCAAACTTACAAATAAGATGTTTTAAAGATTTTTTTTTTAAAAAGAGTTCACCTACCTTCCATTCTATTTCCACTTTGTCCTTACTCGATTTACCAAAAAGTGTAATATTTTAAACGAAATGTGAGTCTCAGAACATCGTAAAAACATTTTCAAAAATATTTTGAAAGAGAGAGTTTTATGGTCTAAAATAGTTTTGGTCCAAAATAGGGTGTAAGGTTGGGGTTTAGAAGCTCTTCTTGCTGAAGAAATCGAACACTTGTATAGCATAACTTTCATCATCGAGTAATCAACTTGAGGCGCCCAAGTCTTCAGGGCAGTAAAAAATGAGGTGTCTTGAGGTGGCCAAGTCTTAAGGGCGGTCAAAAATGGGATGTCTATAGCATGGCCCCAATAAGCGGATTGCTCATAATGGGAGTTGTCCCTAACACCTAAAAGGAGCACACCTCTAAATCCAAAGTTGCACCTGCCAAGCCAAATGGACAATACTTACTGAACAAAGGTCATCCAACAAAAGCAAGCACTATGACACATAGGATTTGGTACAAATGTGATTTGGTACATAGGATTTGACACATAGCCTACCCAATATTTTTTAAAAAATAAACAGTTCAAAATTTTAAAATGAATCCTAAAATAGGCATAATAAACTGCAAAATAGCAACCACTCCAAATCCTGATACACAAGGCATATGTAGTCAACATGAATGGCTTTATTTAAGGAGTAGCAGGTTCTTGGAACGACACAAGATGACCCTACTAATGCATTGCAACCGCGAAATTATATGAAGTTCAAAGAAGGTTTATGCAGATCCATGTCGCAAATAATTCATTTATTGGAAGAATGAGCATATCATTGCCTTGAAACTGTGTCTCAAATAGTTTCAAGCAAATCCAATTTTCAAAAAGTGAAGAGATTTCTCTTGTTTTGTTGTATTTACTTTATTTTCCTTTAATTGAAACATTCCCTTCAGTTTCCTAGCAGTTGGTGGGTACGTATGTTCACTTTACACTATATTTGAATCATAAATTTAGATAAGAATTTGAAAAAAGAGAGGGAGAGAAACATAAAATGAATAAATAAACAACTTATATTTCACTCACATTTCACTGCCGGAAATAGGGGTTTTAGAGGCATTTAAAAAACACCGCTATAGGTCTCCAAAACGCCGTCAAATCTTTTTGTGACGTTTACAACCAAACGTCGAAGACGTGGCCGTCACTATAACCTTATGGTGCTTTAGAAATGTCGCTATATTACTATAGGCGGCGTTTGCTAGAAATGGTCTTTTTTAGCCTTATGGCGTTTGCTAAAAGTTCTACATAACGGTAAGATGACGTCACATGATATTTTACCGACGTTTGAAAAACGCCGTCATAGACAGTTATACATTTTGAAAATCTAGCCATTGGGGTTGGGATATAGTGACGTTTAAAAAATGCCGCCATAGACTTTTTATTTTTATTTTTAAATTGTGCTAAGTTTATATGGTTGAACTAAAAAAATACCTGTCATAAACAATTATTAAGAACTAATAATTGATATTTATTAAAATAATAAATAAAATAAGCTTGGAAACAAAATTAAGAATAAGAAACAATGCATTGTATACCCAAGAATAGAAACAATTCATGTTCAGACTTTAAATACATCAATTGAAATCAAAATTGTCAAGAAGAAGTCAAATTACTTAAACTTCAAGAGTAGCTCTCATCAGTGTGAGATGAATAACATTTAAAAGAGGTGATTTGCCAAAAAATTTGCACAGAACCCCATAAACTGTTTTAACAATTACAACCTTCAAGGCTCTCATCTTAGCTGTTGTTTTAAAGTGACTTTTACAAGGAAGGGCTACAAGCCAAAACATTTTTGTGGCATCCAGGGGTTGAACCATATGGAGTAGTTGCTAGTTCTACCCAATAAGAAATATACAACTTTGCAGTGACTTCTAAGTCTTCCATTGAGCACTAATATCAATTGAAGGAACAAGAATTGAAGCAAAAAGAAAAAAATAAAAAAATAAACCAACCATTTCAAGCATTAAGAACAATAAGAGAGTGAAAGATGAACAAACTGAGTTTTAATGAAAGTGCTCACTCCAATGAATTTAAAACCTGAAGAAGGAGCCTCCAAACCCTCTCTGAACATTGCAATATTTTGGCATTTGATTCTAGGAGCAAGTTCTGAAAAACAATCCTAGGTGTATACCCAAAATGAAAGAAGCCCAAAAAGAAGTATAAGAGGACTCAGCTATGTTCCTTTTGTATCCAGCTTGAAAAAGTTGCTCCTGTATGTGAAATTCTAAGGATGAGATAACACATACGTATCTAACTTGCGAGAATGCAGATGAGAACAGAAAAAACAAAATCACACACAAAAATATAAATATTGAAAAGATAAATATCTTTAAAAAAAAACCAATTGTCATAGCCAACCATGAATAGAAAAATCGGCCATTAAGTAACTATTGGTCATAACATAATGAATTTTGGGCCTCCTAAGTTGGATTCTCTACTTTATATTGCTGTGAAATAAAATCACAAACAAGTAATAGCCAATATGAATGATTACAAAATTATCGACGCAAAATATACCCATCATTATAACTTCCAAAATGAAATTCTAGGCTTATAATTATAAATCTCTGCCAATTAATTCTATTTCTACTCATGAAGAGACTAAAAAAAACTCCTTCGTTCACCCACCAAAGACTTCCAAAGTGTGATACATTTTATTCTTGCGTCAAAATTTCAACATATTCAAAATCATTCTATTCCTCACATTTCCAATGCTCCACAACACATGATCCCTCACCATTTTCTACATTCTATTGTTTTTACCTTGTTAGTTCTGCTTCTTCTTGTTCGTGTTCTTCTCCTTTTTTTGAAAGGTGAACCTACATTTAATAAGAATAAGTATTTTAATTAATAAGGTCTTGTATTGTCAAAAAGGCTTTGATTAAATGATTGCTTACCTCTTGGGATGAAAAAGTATGAGATTGTTGTTGATGTGGCATTGGCCGAATAGTGGGATGACTACTAAGTGAATCCACAACCTATCATTCAATAAGAGGCTTAAGTTGTATAGTAGATCTAGGAAATTTAAAGTAATAAATAGTAAAAATAATGCAATGGATATGAGGGTGCAACAGCTGGTGCAGTGGGCATGCCTATAACTTGCACTTGAAATTCCAAAAACTCAATTTGTGACTGAAAATCTATGCATACAACCTGAATTCGTTTCTCCATTACGTCATTCATTTTCGATTCTAACTGCATTTGATGCCGTTGAAGTTGCTCTTCAACTTGCTCTTGAACTTGAGTTTGGAAGATACGATTATGCTCTTGTCACTGCCTATATCTACCTCCAAAAACATCAGTGGGGGACGGTCCCAATCCAAACGTCCGAACACGGCCAAGTCGCTCCGGGCCCATAACTTATGTAAAGATCTGCTCATTTAATGCAACAAGGTCACTAGAAGATCCCTTTACGTGCTCTGTTAGCTCATTCATTTGAGTTTGCAATTTTGAATTCAATAATTAGCCTTCAATATAATTCATATTATAAAGTACTATCACATACCATAACCTCATTAACTAAATCACTATTTGACTTCCCATCTTTTATGTATGCGGCCATCTACACCTGTGGCCGACTAGCAGGAACCCCATTGTTATTTTCTGTCTTCTGTAAATAAAAGACAGATAAAACAAAACATTAGAGTGAAATCAAAGAAAAATTCTAAGAATGACAAGGTACATAGAATAGAACAAGGTACAAGTAGGTGGTAGGGATTTTACTAATTTCATATTCCTTGCCATCTTCCATAGTTTCTCAATAGCAACCAAGCACAGGGTAAATATAATAATTAGTCACAGTTTCTCCTAAATTCATGTATGGTTCATCTCCGAGATTCTAAGCTAGTTTAATAGGCCATTAATTTGGTGCAAACAACCAGATAAATAATTTGAATTCAAACCCATAACAGCAAGGCTCAATCTTATTTTATTTTAGTTTGAGGCTTTGAGCACACACAAAGCTAAAGTCAGTCAATCAATCCTATAACAAAAACTCAAAATAAAATAAACCCCATTATATCGGATACTTTATTTTGATGAACGCTGAAAGAAAACTAACAAGATACATTGCAAAACTTGCTTTTTCAAACTACATGAAATTTTTATGGATTTTCAATCCCAAGATGGCAAAGTGTATAAGCAATTTAGAAAAGAAAATAAAAGACTTTTAATTGATGTGAGAGAATAATTATACCTCCACTCGAACTACTGAGAAAGGCTTTCGGCCTGTTCTATGATGTAATGTCTTCTTCTTTCGGATTTTTCTATTCTTCTTGCTTGATTTCTGTCAAATATGGAATTTATTTAAGATATTATAAAAAATTATCATATATAAACATTTTTTCACATAAATAAAATTGTACCGATGCACTCTGAGTGCCCCAATAGTAGACCAAGGCCATCCACTGATCCTTATGCACTCTATCCGATCAATGAGCCAACCTTTTTGCATCATTCTTGAAGGGTTTGTATCCCACTTTTTTCACTCTACTTTTCCAATCTCTCAATTTCTTCCCAGATGAAGCCATTATTGTTCTCTTCATGGATTCATCTGCATTCATATGAGCCTGCATTACAATTATACACGCTTGTAAAGATGATGCTTTCGAGCCCTTATGGTTACAGCTATGGAAGATATACTTGCCAATGCATCTCCTGCATCTGATAATATTGCAGGTATTGAAATTAGTTTTCTGTTTTTTTGGTTAGTAGGTATGGAAATTAGAAATCAAGATTTACTTTTATATTTGAATTAAGTAGGCTTCTACTAACTGTTGAAGTACTTTATCTTCATCAGTTGGCGTGGATCAAGTTACGTTTTGGATTCAGGTCATCAGCTGAGAAATGATAATGTTCTTAAATAGAACAAAATGTTGTATAATTCTAGAAACTTAACGAAAACATGAGGAACATAAAACAGGATGTGCATATATAAAAAAATATGAGAAACATAAAGAGGTGATACACTTCATGATAGTTAAAAATGAAAAATTAAAAAAGCAAAGGCAAACCTTTTATTTATTAAGAAAAATAAAGCTGTTAAAAATGGATTTCATTAGTCAATTTAAATTTTCACCTTACTAATATTATATGTGGAACTAACCTCATTACTTTTGTAATTGTGAAAATAAAGCAAAAATTTTCACCTTATCCATATTTACCTTTATCTCCCTCCATATGTTATCTTTGTTTTGTTGTGGGACATAATGCCAAGTCGTAAAAGTGAGTGGTGCAAAACTCCCATCTCGTGCCAAAACACCCAAATGTGAAGCAAGGGATGTGTATCCTTTAACTACTTGATTCAACTCATTTGCAACAACATTTAAAACACCATCTTCACTGGTACCCCATGGACCATGCACATATGTGGGACCCCTCGTCTTCTTTTGTGTGGCTTGACTTGAGTTAGGACCTATAAAACAAAGCTGAATTAATAATCCATCAGAAATAGAGCTGGATTAATAATCCATCAAAAAGAACCATGTGTCCAAATCACATAGATGGCAAACAGAACTCAAGTTTTTGCAACTACAGCCACAGCAACAAAAGCCAATAAAGGTCAAATTAACGATGATTGAATAAAAACAATAGTTCTATGCACTCAAAAATCAGGTAATTCGCACAAAAAATGGCCTCTTAAAGTTTATGCATACCAGCTGAAACTGAGTCATGTGATGTACTACTGCTATGTGACGTGGTAGAAAGACTACTTAGTGGATGCCATGATGTTAATGGATCAGGTATGACTCTCATCTTGAGTGTGGCCTGAGGCTCATCTGAACTACAACTACTAGAGCTTGATTGCTCACTCTCACTAGAAGAACTGCTAGAGCTAGAACTCATAGATAATCTATAAAGAAACTACAAACATAAGAGTAAGGACTATGAATAGAGTTTACCTTCTTAAATGACTACAATCCATGCAATGCAAGATGATAAATCTATACATTTAAATATAATGCAAAATATAAAATGACAATGCAAAACAAAATCAGAGCACGTAGTCTAATAATGGCCACTTAAAGAAAAGATTACAAAGCAAAGATTTTATTAACATGAATACCCGTACAAAAAACACAAATGTAAAAATGAATATGAGTTTCTGTTAATGTTTCTGATAGTTGCTTCTCTAAAGTGACTGTAGATGAAGTTGAAGTTTAATTTGGCATATAGCTCTAGGTTAAAACATTTTTATGCTTAATTTTGGTTGGAAGCCAAATCTAGCTAGTTTTTAAACCTGTTGTTACCTGTGTGATATTAGTGTTAGGCAGCTAAAGTTGTGATTCTCAATCCATATTGGATCTTAGATTTGGGAAGGGATTTGCGAAAATTAAAGTGAACAAATTTAAGCTTTTATGAGCATTAGCATTCTACTTAATTCTATAACATATTTTTTTTTGTTTTTGTTTCAAATACTTGTTAAGTGAAATTGCTTTGTCCATTGAGGTCTGTCAAACAAATAAGTGAAATGAAATGGTGGTCTCGCCCAATTCCCTAATTTGTATTCAACCAAACACAACCTAATTTTAGGGAGCAAAGTCAAACAATCCGCAATAAATAATAATTTCACTTAAATTGTAATTCAAAAATAGACGTTGAGAAGAACCCTATGATCAGACCACATCAACTAAGATTAGTGAATTCCACAATTCCAAACAGAATCAACTAATCACACATGAATTCACAAAAATCAAAATCTATAACCACATCGATGACAAATTGAACACAATATAAACATAGATGAAATCACTGAGAGCAATTAATGAAAGCACAATCTAGATCTCATAGTGCAGAGCAACACATCAGTGAAAAACAATTACTGAAACAAAGATGAAATCACAGAGATCAATTTCTCAAAATACTGATTCAACATTTTTCAAAACACTGATCCAGAGCACAGAAGAAACAAAGATAAATCACAAACAGAACAACTAACCTATGATCGAAGAAGACGAAGAGTTCCAAATCCACAGAGATAAATCACAGAGTTGTGCTCAAAATCGAACTTTGAAATTGTAATCCTGAGATGAATCATCGAACTAAAGAAGAATCGAGAAAGAGAACTTCATATTGATTTGATCCTTTGAGAGAAAGAGAGCCCAATAGAGTGAGTGAGAGATTTGAGTAAGTGAGAAACAGACCGCGGTGCTCAAAATAGGGTTATCAAAATAAAGGTTTGGAGAGACAAAATAGGGTGTGAAGAGAGGCAGGATTTGGAGGCGTTTTCAAACGTCTTCTATTCACAAAACGGTATTGTTTTAATTAATAACAAATGTGACGTTTAAAAAATGCCGTTAATTATTAGAAAAAGTGACGTTTAATAAAATTTGTTAATTAAACGCCGTTAAATCCCCGATTTCCTGTAGTGTTTTCATCATCTTTTACATTTTCCTTTATAAATTTGTACTAAAATCTGTGACCCAAATACAACCTTAATAGCTTTCACCTAATAAACATTTTGGAAACAAACTTAGCCCTCCACACCCCATATTTATCCAATTTCTTTCTGTGATAGGCTGGCTTATGTGTTCCTGCTTCCTAGACAAGGACCTCAAAATTACACCCACATTTATCTGATTTCTTCTTGTTTATGTGATATGCTCATATGTTTGTTCCTACTTTCTAGACACTACCTCGAAATTATGCTAGGGCAGCAGGAAAGTCTCCATTGAAGTTCAAAGTAGTTTATTGTAAATCCATTGTATGGTATGGTACAATAGTTCATTGGAACATCAGTGGTTGAAATCCAGGAAGTTATGAAGAAATTTGTTATATCTTTTCTCGCCTTATTGGAAACTTCCCTTCAGCTTCCTTGTATATGAAAAAGACCTTCAACTTGAGCACTGAACATGAAAGAGGGGTCACTTTTTTTATTTTTTAATTTTTGATAACCGGGGTATTTGCGCCAGCTTATGCACACCTCGATTAATTTCGAGGGACCACCACTTATTTGCGGAGGCCTTTTTTAAAGCTAGGGAAAACTGTGGGCGCCGTGTCTTTTTCAAGTCTAAGGCCTGTTTCCCACACTAACTTGCTTTGACCAACAAAGAGTCGCTACTTAATTTTTAAAAGGCGAATTAAGAAATCTTTAACAATGAAAACTATGTTAAGTACCAGTCCATCACAACGAAGAAAATTCCAGGTTTAGGAGCTTAGGTATAAAAAGGGAAAGTCATTGAATGATAGCACCCCATTTTTCCAAATCCGAAGATTGACCTCTAATAACTTTTTATTTTATGATTTTAGTGGTTAATTATTCATACAAATTCATTTTAAGCCTTAAAACCCTTAACTAACCTAAAACTATGTGATTTGAATAAAGAATGAATATCTCTTATTTTAGATTGAAAGAACAATGCTATTTTTTTTCAAGAATGAAGGTTTTCGAATGAAAAGAGTATTTTTTATAACTTATGGCAATGAACCAGACTAATACAACAAAAACATTGAAAGCATACAATTTTTCATAGAGAGTATTTAACTTGGATTATTTAAAAGATAATGCAACAAGGACACACTTATGATAGAGAGGTTAGGAAGACTTACCTGGATGCCCACTTTCAGCGCCTTACATGCATTACGTAAAATAAATATGACCAATATATACAACTACACATACAAATATTATTCTAAACCCGGTTTGAGGCTACTAAATGATGAATACGCATAAAAGAGCAAATAAAAAATTAAAATTAGGAAAAATACAGAATATCTACATGATTCAAACTGAGCTTAATGTATGGATATTACATGATTTCTACATGATTATTCTACCGTAAACATGATGTTTTGAATAGAATAAGAAAAGCATGCAAAACAGGAGAAGAACATGATGAAATGCGCAAACTACATGATAAAATGATGAAGGGATACTACAACTATGATTAACTACTAAATTAAAGACCGAAAGAGGTACTGGAAGTAGAAAAGAAAGTGAAATTACCTGTTGGTTTGATTAAATCGAAGGCATGCGAAGAAAAATGCAAAGAAACTTAAGTTTCTTTCTTGCAAGTCTCTCTCAAGCAAAGGTTCCGAGCTAGAGTTCAAGTTGTTTAGTCCTTAAGATGTTTTTAAGTGTTTGGAGTTGCTGTGGGTGGGCTATTTTCGGAGTTAAGGCAAGGAGGGAGGAGCAAGGGTATTTTTGCTCTCAAATGCTCAAAAAGCTCTTACATTGTTAGCCCTTTGAAAGAGAGGAGGAGAGGCCTTATTTATAGGCTTGAGGAGGTGTGAGGGGCAAGCTAGGGCAACCCCCATTGCTTCCTCTACCGACTTCCACTGAAAATGCACCAAGATTAAGTTACCAAAAATAACTCTGTCACGCTTGGATATGCGCACACACAACTAATATGCGCACTCATAACTAATGTGCACACACATATTTTGCCTTGGTACACGTGTCATGCATGTATGCACAAGTGTGGGGTCTTATGCCCTTGGCTTGCTTATGGCCCAAGTAAGCCCGAATTGCCTTTTGATCAATGTTTTTGATGGTCACTAATTTTGGAAAATATATTTGATCAAAGCACAATCGGACCGCTTTCTCTTTCTTGGGGTTAAAAAGTTAGTTTTTGGCTAAAAACAGGTCTAGGGGTAAAATGGTTATTTTCCTAAAAAGGTAATTTTTGGCAAAAACGGGTTTATACAACAACTCCAAATAACTTTAAATATTCCAAAGATGAAGTAATTATCATATCATTATTGGGAGGCTTTCAAACACCCAAAATCTTAGGGTTAGTAAAAAATGGGTGTCTACAGTTGTCCCTCTTTAACAGAACTCATGTAATCATGAAGTGATGTGGAGTGAATGTCAAAGATCCGAGACCATTCCAGTTGACATGACCCTAAGGCTTAAAGTGGTACCAAACATTCATGCAAGTTATTGAACCTACATGTTGCCTACATATCCTTGATGCAAGAAATTAGATTAGTGTAATTTGGGGCGGTTGTGCAATAATTCATACGTGAGTGAATAAGTGTGTGCAACAAGCACTCAAACATTCATTCAAGCATGCAATCTAAAAATAGGAGAGCAAGCAATACCTGCCATACTCACCTTGTTGTGCCAAATCTTATGCCAAGTTGCGTTCCATTCCTTTCCAAGTTGTGTCAATCATGAAAATTTTTCCAAAAAAATCCATTCCAAACAATAATACATACTGTAATGTCATTGGAATGATGCCATTATGATGCCAATGTATGCCATTCCATGTGCTCGTGTTAGACGAGGTTTGGGGATTTATTGGATGCCTTTTCCATGCCCATGTTAGACGAGGCATGGGGGTTTTATTGGATGCCATTCCATGCTCGTATTGACGAGGCATGGGGGTTTTATTGGATGCCATTCCATGCTCCTATTAACAAGGCTTTGGGGTTTATTGAATGTCATTTCATGCTCACATCGACGAGACATGGGGGTTTATTGGATTCCATTCCATGCTCGTATCGATGAGATACGGGGGTTTACTGAATATCATTCCATGCTCGTATCGATGAGGCAATGGGGTTTATTGGGTGTCTTTCCATGGTCATATTGACAAGACATGAGGGTTTATTGGGTGTTTGTTCCCATGCTTGTATCGACGATGCATGGGGGTTTATTGGGTGCATTTCCATGCTTGTATCGACAAGACATATAGGTTTATTGGGTGCCTTTTTATGCTCGCATCGATGAGACATGGGGGGTTTAGAGAAAAACTAGAGAGGGAGATTGAAGAAATTTGGTAAAGTTACTTTTTAGAGAGAGAGAGAGAGATCAAAAAGTGAAAGAAAAGATCTTTCTCCTATACTGATATACACATAGACCGCTCGAGTGACCAAAATACTGCTCGAGTGTCAGACAAAAGGAACTGCTTGAGTGAACAAATCATAACTCAAGTGCACAATGACCCCCTTCCAATAGTTCAAATCTGCAAAGATATCGCTCGAGCGAAAAAAGACCGCTTGAGCGTCAGACACAAAATACCGCTCGAGCGACCAACCCATGGCTCGAACGAAGAACACCTCACTCCTATAAGTTTAGACTGCAAACACAGATACTAGAAGGAGCCAAATACCACTATTGCTCAGGCGAACCTGAAGAGAAACAAATAGAAATTCTTTTGACAAACTGACTCCCAAACTGTTCAAAACACAACTAACAACTCTAATAAGCTAATCTCGATTAACAACCAATGTCACGACCCAAACCCACCCCTATAGGTTTAGCATCGTAATCGGCCAGTAATCCTGGGATTACCGAAGGCCTCTGAGACAGATTAACATAATATTAGGGGCTAGCAGAAGCAAATAACAAATATACAACGTCCATTGAGCCGTGCAGGCTTATATGAGACACAAAATTTTTAAAATTTTTATATACATATATACACATCATCCTTACGTCATTATATATATACAGATTGGACAAAAAGGAACTTAGCCCTATTTACTAAATACACAGGACTTGTTCAACCAAACACAAAAACAAAACTTCAACTTTAAATCACATAGCCATAGTCACTTGACATATTCGGAACCTCCACGGGAGGCACATAGGTTGGCTGACAAAAATAGATTCCAGGCAGATGCCTGTAAGCCTGGTCACACGCCTGATCACCAACATACATAAATAATGCAGTAAGCTAGAGCCTAGTGAATAATAACAGAGTAAAGGGTTTCAATGAATGATGTCCATACCAGATTCAAGAATCACAATTCAAATTCATAAACAGATTCATATTCATATTCTTGTTCAAATCAAATACAGAAATCAAAGTTCATGCTTAATCATACGTGGTACATCCATTAGTGCTAACAGAACAGATACAAAACAGATGCAGAACATATGGTGGTTATGAACAACCAATTCCATAAAGGAACCTCCGGATCCGGGTAACAGAGAATAAACATGCTGAGCACCATGATGGAGCCTCCAATACGGGTAATAAGTCCCATAATGGGACCTCCGATACCGGGTAACAGCTAACATAGCTCACATGATGCCAAGGATGCCACGAACACACGCCAGAAATTAGACAATCATTCATTGTGCAGAACATAACATTTCAGAAAACAAATCTTATTTCATCATATGGAAAATAAATAAAGTCGAACATAGATTTACTATGTTATTACTCACAGTGTTCTTGTGCTTGATTCGTCCTTGCATTTGACCCTACATAATTCATAACACATTTGGTCATATAACAATTCATTCCATTCTTTAACTTGTTTAACATTCTTAGGCTCCTTTAATGTTCTTTAATTCATCTGCAATGTTTAATGCATGCCTAAGAGTGCTTTGAAATGAAAGAGAACGGAAAACGAAGCATAAAATATCTTTTTAAAATTTTTGAAACAGGGCCCTCCGCTCGAGCGTAGCTTCCGTCGCTCGAGCAGACCCCTTTGGTCTACAAAAGTACTGGTTGCTCGCAAATTACGCTCAAGCGAGACTTTTGACGCTTGAGCGAGGAGTCTAGTAAAACAGGGTACGCTCGAACGAGACTCTCTACGCTCAAGCGGACATGACGAATTTTGGGTTTTTCTAGATTATGTTTGAGCTTCAAAACTTGGTTCCAACTAATGTAATTAATATCATAAGACTCATATTTCCACCATATAACTTTTAACATGAATATAAGGGCCAATTTTACAAGATTTGAATCTCAAATTTACATAAATCTATCTCATAAACTCGAATCATATCAAACTCACTTCATAACTTCAAAACCCATGCAAATTAATTTCTATGTCATTTTGAAATATATAGACATGTGAAATATATGCTTCATTTTCAACTTGAATAGTACAATTGATGATCAATCTTCATGAAATTCAACATTATCATGCTCGCGTGTGCCAAATAACCTTCAATTCATTATAAAATGCATGTTTGTAATTAAACATGCAAACTTATGACAATCCCTTACATGCATGTACATACAAACTTCAAATCCATCAAATTCAACTCAATTCATGTTCTTCGTGTCAAGCCCAACTCCAACTCACAAATTCTAAAATTTGAATTGAGCTCTCAAAATAATTTCAAGACTTGGGTTCATACATGGCCTATCTAAAAACATACAATTCTTAAATAATCAAGAAAATATGATCAATTTTAAATCATTTACATCAAAACTCCTTTAATTTAAAATTTGAACTCATTTGTTCATACATTCATAATTTTCCGAAGCTTAGTTCTTATTTCATCAAAACCTGAAATCAATTCCAAGAAATCTATGATGCATGTAAATTTACATCTCATATATATCAAGGTTTCCAAACCCAAGCTCAATTGAAGAATTATAATTATTTCTATATTGATTAACCTTAACCATGTTCATGAATTAATTCCTTAATTTCTCCAAATTACATGCATATAAAAATAAGGCTCAAATTCCTATAAGATATTCAAAATCAAACCCAAAAGAATTAATTTCTAAGTTAATTTTCATAATCATGAACATAACTCCAACTTCTCATTTTCTTTTCTTTTTTTGTTCTATAAAATTGACTTCAAGCTCTTTCTATTTTCCTTCAAAACATGAAATTAAAGTCATAAACTCATTAGAAAATCATTTGCATGCATGAAACATTTATCAAAATCCAACCAATTCTACATAGTCAAGCTCAATCCATAATTAAAATCTTAAATTGCTCTAATTTAGATTTTTATTAATTTTTCTCATATCAAATCCAAATTCAAACTCATAAACATGAATTAAAATCTCAAAACCTTGAAATTCCATGATGTATGTAACGTTGAGTTTCAAATTTATGAAGGATGACAAAATCAAACTCAAACTAACCACTTTCCAAACTTATTTCCTTAAATCATAGATGCTCCACAATATGTTTAATTTGAGTCAAACTCTTAAATTCCATTACTGTGATAACCCTGCGCCGTATTATGCTAATTGGCCCTTATTATGAATTTGATTATGTGTTTGACATGATTCTGTGTGCCATTATGTGAAAATATGTGGTTTTGAATTTCTATCTGTTCACCGTAGGAATATCTATTTGATTATCGGCTTTGGAAATTAAATTGAAGGTCTTATCGGCTACAGAACTCGAAATTGATTACGCCATTGTGATTGGCATAATTTTTAGAGCCTACGGTGAAATTTAATTGGAAATTGATACGGATCAAATTAATTAGATTAAATTAATGGTTTAATGCTCAATTATTTTAATATTGACAATTATAATTGAGGGAAGTTATATAAGTGGGGCACTACACTCAATTCTCCTCTTTAGTATCCAATTTGACTGATTTTAACTCAAGAAAAGAAGAGAGGGTCGGCTAGAGAGGGAGAAAAGAGGAGAATTGTGTTTGGCTCAAGTTTGTGAAAATCTTGAAGATTAAACTCAAGAATTGGCTAGAGCTTGGGTGTTTGAAGCTCCTAGGTGAGTGAATTTATGAATATTAGCATGTAACTTTGTGAATTCAAAGTTGATTGTTGATAAAGAACATAAAATGAATTGATCATGATGAAAATGAGTTGGTCTTAAAGAATTAGAAGTCATGGAACACATGCATGTAAGAAATTGCTATAAATTTCCATGTTTGAGCGCAAAGTGTGTTATCGATGTTGAATTTTGGTTGAAGTCCATGTATTTGATCATCTCTTCATCAATTAAGTTGGGAATAATGAGTATCTCTCACAAGCATGTGCAAATCATGGAGGTGTGAGTTTTGAATGTTTGAATTTAATGAGTTGGTGATGAGTTTGGGTTAATTTGAGTCATGCATGTAATTCATGGAATTGAGCTTCATAATGTTGTGATTTGGTGTTGGTACCATGTTAGTACATGTATATGTGAAATTTGAGCCAAAATCATGTGTTTAGAACCTTTGAATGTCAAGATGAAGCTCAAGAACATGTTCTGGAAGATCCAGAAATTTTGATGTCCGCTCGAGCGGGAGAACCGCCGCTCGAGCGTAAAATTTGGGCTCCCAGTGTTTTCTACAGACATGATGTCCGCTCGAACGGGGAGCCATGTAGTGAGGCTTTCAGCTCGAGCACCCGACTTCACGCTCGAGCGTAAATTTGAAATAACCAGTACTTTTGCAGGCCTCATGGGTCCGCTCGAGCGGGGAAGTCCACGCTTGAGCGGGGACCTCTGTTTTTGAAATTTTTAAAGTGCATTCTGTGTTTCATTTTTCCGTTCTCTTTCACTTCTAAGTACTATTAGGAATACATTGAGCATTTTGAATGAATTAAAAGGGTAAGAAAGAAGCCTAAAGAGGAATATTTGAATTAAGAATGGATTGAATCGTTTGTGACCCATATGTGCTATGTGATGTGTAGGGTCAAGCTCCAAGGCAAATCAACCAACCGATCAATGTGAGTAATATCTTAATTAAGATATCTGAAATATGTTGTTTGTCCAATTGCTTACTTCTATGTAAGTCTCATAAGTCCGTTAATGTGAATAGTGGACAAAGTTTGACATGAATAAAAGTCTGAATGGGCCAAAGGCCAGTTTGACATGAAAGAATGAATGGGCCGAAGGCCAGTTTGACATGATAGAATGAATGGACCGAAGGCCAGTTTCACATGATAGAATGAATGGGCCAAAGGCCAGTTTGACATGATAGAATGAATGGGCCAAATGCCAGTTTGACATGAATGACAGATAAATGGGCCGAAGGCCAGTCTGACATGAATGGATTGGGCCCGAGGCCGTCCGATGTGTTTGGAACTATAGTCACTTAACCTACATTTGTATATATATATATATATATGTATATATTAGACAGAAATATGAATTGGGCCCAAGGTCGTCTGATGTATACTGTTCCAATGTACCTTCTTTATTTGATATTATTCACTGGACTTTCGCTCACGCTCATTCATGTGTTTGTAGGTGAGCCCAGAGAGGTCCAAACCCAGCCTCAGTGAAGTCGGTGTGGAACAACTAAGGTTTTGAAGAGTTAGCGTTGCGTCTCACACACGAGACACGTCTTCGCCCTTTTGCCATCCTGTTTCATTTTGTCATGATTGGTGAAGACTTTGAATACGTCTGTATATAGTTTTCATGGGTTGACTTAGACTTGAATGATCCTGCCTGTATAGGACTTTATGCTACTGTATTTTCTGATGTAAGTTATTAATATGCATATGTATGGTTTGTTATAATGTGCCATGTAAGCACAGCTCTATGGACAAAGTTTTAAATTTTGCTTCCGTTTGGCCCCTTTACTCTGATGAGTTATATTTGATTTGGTTTGAGGCCGTAGGTAATCCTAGGATTACTGGACGGTTATGTCCTTAACCCATGGGGGTGGGTTCGGGTCATGACAATTACTTGCATGGATTAATAATCAAGGTCAAAACCCATATTTATTTATTCTTTTAATTCTTCCAAATTACATGCATGTAAAAATGAGACCCAAATTCATGCAAGATATTCAACATGAAACCAAAAATAATAAATTTTCATGTTTATTTTCATAACCATGAATCTAGCTTTATTTTCTTATTCAAACCCATTTCTTGACAAATTCCATGGAATTGATCTTACACTCTTCTTAATTTTAAATATAAAATAAAGATTCTGTATAAATTGAGTATTAATTTTCTTACCTTAGGTTTTAACTTCAAAAGTTATAGTTGATTTCCCTTGGGTCTTCTCCTTCTCTTCCAATTTCTTGAGTTTTCCCTTGATTTCTCTACTTCTTCAATCCTTTGGGTCTCTCATTCTCTCTCTCTAGACTCTCAAAGTCTTCTGGCACAACAAATGAATAACACTCTTGAACCCATCAAGATAAACACACTTACACACACCTCACTTCTTCATCATGTAACACGTGTGCACACTTGCACATTTCTTTGAGCTCCACCTTAACACTTACATGCACACCCACTCACATAATTTCTCTGCACACACACACACCCACAATTCTAATTTTCTCCATAATTTAATTTATGTCTAGGATTAATTTAATTAAACATCACTTAATCTTAATAAATTTTGATTAACACCAAATTAGTTAATTATAACTAATCTCAAATCCCACATAATTTAATTAGTCTAATTGACTTCCAGTAGAGCCTGATTAAATATATTCAAATTTATCAATCTGAATCAGATTTTTAATCAAACTTCCAAAAGGCTCGAAATATTAAATTAAACTTATTGCCATCATCAATTTTGATTTCCCAAATCATTAAGGCCTTCAATTTTAGCTTAAACTTCAAAATCTTCGTCAATAAATTACATAATCAATTGAACACCTTAATTGAATGCCTCATAAAGAAATTTAATTCATAATAACCTTAATTCTCAATTTTCATAACTTAATTAACTCCAATTCGGACCCAATTAATCAAATCTCAATTTTATAATCTGAATCGAATATTTAATTAAACTTCCCATATGGTCCGATACTCAAAATTCAATTCACTATTTATACTTTCTTGAGCCATTTAGTCTTTCAATTTCTAATTCCAAAATAAATATTTAATAGAACCATAAATGAATCAATCTCCATAATTTTCGTAAATCCCAGATTAATTTGGAATAATTGGCAATTAAATTTCAAATCTCCTTAATTAATTAAGTGCTAATCATTATACGTGGTGGGGTCGTTACAACCAGACACCAAGAAGTCCAACTAATAATAAAGAGTACCAGATTTGGAATCAAATAATATAAAAGGTTATATATTTTTACTAAAATTTTTTCATATATTTGATAATTATTTGTAAAATCTAATACTTAAAATACATTTTCTTGTTCAAAACTACACGTAAACAATACTTAAGACTCCCGTTTTATTATAAAGAAATAAATAATAAAAATAAAAATGATAGAAAATGAAGAGAAAAATTTGTAAGAAAATAGGAATTCTAATTATAAGTAACTATTTTAATAACAAATTTAAGTTTTCTTGTATTTTTTTTTAATATATAACAAACTAGAAATTTAGTTACCATGCTATTATGATTTGTAGAATAAAATTAATTTTGTTTAACTTTAGTACTTCATGCTAAACAACTCTATTTTTTTAAAAAAAAATTTTTCTCTCACTTTCTACTATTTTTGCCACAACCCACTTCCAAAACCCAAGGGTTAGACATCTCACGCGGCCAATAACCGTCGTTACCTAAAGTCGATTATAGGACTAATCAAAGTTGTATTCTCCTGAATGTCCCATCTGGACCCAACCTTATCTCACCAAATCAAATCATCGCAAAGAGTCTGAATTCGTCCATTCCATTCTAGGGTTTATGCGATAACTGCTTGCACAAGACCTTAACCTTTAATTAAGGAGCACATCCCATGAATCCATACATAACACATTCTCATCTCTTCATTATTCAAGTGATTGAAAACCCAATACGACCCCAATTAAGGTTTTCATTGAGTTAGATGTCTTAAATTAAAGTTAGAACGGCTTAATAAGATAGTAATATCCACATAAGTATGATCAAATGAAGAAGATAAGGAACATAACCATAACACATACAATATCATACCAAAACATGATCTTATACTAATAAGCATATTCACGAAGACACGAGCATAAAATACCAATGCAAAACTAAATTTTCAGATTCAATACTATTCAAAGATTAAAATCAAAAGGATCATTTCAGATTTTTTCTGGAGCTTGGCCTTCCTACAGTTCGTAAAGAACATTTGATTTATATGTAGTCTACAAGTCTGTATAATGCATTATGTGCTTATTTGGATTAGTTTAATTTTTAGAATGTTTTCTAGCCCCCTGGTTTAGACTCATACTACAAATATCTACATCTATATCCATATATATAACTATGAATTTTATGAATTCCCTGTGTGTTGTATATATTCAAAATTGTCGGTACTAAGTTCATGTTAAAAAATGAGTTAACTAATCGTGCACCCCACAGTAGGTAACAATAATGGACAAGAGTTGGATGCTGATAAATAATAGGTTGACAAGCGAAGAGTATCAACAAGGGGTAAAGTCATTCATTGACTTTGCTACCACAAATTTAGGCCCACATGATGAAATTAGGTGTTTGTGTGTTGATTGCATGAATGGTACAAAATTTAGCAGACAAGTTGTATGGACGCACCTGATCCGAAGAGGAATTGCATCTTCGTATATAACTTGGGTGCACCACGGGAAACATGTTCCCATGTCATATCCCAGTGTATCAAATGACCATTTTGGAAGAAGTGGAGAAGGTATGCCAGATACCAATCATCCAATGATAGGCGAATTGCCTATTATGTTAGAAGAAATTTACATGAGTAGTCTTATGGATAATCATATCGACGAAGAACATAATAGTTTGGAGAGAGAGGATTTGCATAAATTCATTAGGTTATTTGAAGATGCTCAACACAAAGTTTATCCAGCATGTGAGAAGTTCTTTGTGTTGTCATTCGTTATTAAGATGCTTCATGTGAAGGTGTACAACAAATGGAGCAACAAGTCATTCGATATGGTTATGCAGGTATTCAAGGACATTCTACCAAAATGTGATCAAACTATTCCATGGACGCTCTATCATGCTAAGAAGTTCTGACGTGACTTAGGTTTGGGATATGAAACAATTCATGCAAGCAAGAATGATTGTGCACTATTTTGGAAGGAGAATACGAATTTGGAGAAATGCCCTACATGTGACGAGCCTAGATACAAGTTGAACAATGTTGGGGGTAAAAAGATTCCTCACAAGCTATTACGGTACTTTCCTTTGACACTGAGGTTGAAAAGATTGTATATGTCAAAAAAAAAAAAAGTTACAGATATGAGATGGCACAAAGAGAAAAGTGTGGATGATAACATATTAAGGCATTCGGCCGATGGTGAGGCATGGAAGGACTTCGATAAGCAACATCCGACGTTTTCTGCTGATTCTCAAAATGTAAGGCTAGGGTTGGCAATAGATGGTTTCAATCCATTTGGAAAATATGAGCACATCGTATAACATGTGGCCTGTAATCTTAATGCCTTATAATCTCCCACCGTGGAAGTGTATGAAAGAGCCATTTTGCATGATGTCATTGCTTATTCCTGGACGATCGGCACTTGGAAGAGACATTGATGTTTACCTGTAACCATTACTAGAAGAATTGAATAATTAGTGGGAGCATGGTGTGAAAACATATGATGCATCCAATGGCCAAATTTTTATAAAGCATGCAGCAGTCATGTGGACCATTAATGACTTGCCCGCATATGGTAACATGTCAGGGTAGAGTACAAAGGGTTACTTCGCTTGCCCTAATTGTAACATGAATGAATCGGCACAGGGTTTGTGAAGTAAGATAAGGCACATGGGTGCTCGTTGCTACTTGCCTGAGAACCATAGTTAGTGAAGGAGTAAGCTCTTCAATGGTCAAATTGAGGACAGGTCTAAACCTATTGACTTATCGGGGGAAGAAATACTAGAGCAAATTGGTTGTGGGACTTACAAGCCGTGTGGAAAGCACCCACACAATCGAAAATGACAAAGGAATGACAATCCAAATTTGAAATGGACAAAGAGATGCATTATGTTTGACTCGCCCTATTGGAAAACACTGAAGCTGTAGCACAACCTTGATGCCATGTATGTTGAGAAAAATATATGTGACAATGTGATCGGGACTCTCTTGAGCATAGATGGAAAGAACAAGGACATGGACAAAGCACGCTTAGATTTGGAGGACATGAGAATACGTAAAGAGTTACACTTGAAAAGGTGTGCCAATGGGTCCTTTGAGAAGGCCCCTGCATTGTACACATTGTCCCTGACAGAGAGAGACATTTTTTGTCATTTTTTGAAATCAAGTATCTCGATGGCTATGTAGCAAATATATCTAATTGTCATGTCCTTATACAACTTCTTCCAATTAGGATGCATAGCTACCTTACTAAGGAACTTGGCACAACACTTTTTGAGTTGGGAAATTTCTTCAAACAGTTGTGTTCAAAGACATTGAGGGTCACAGATTTGGAGAAATTGGAGGAACAAATTGAACTCATACTTTGTAAGCTCGAGAAGATTTTTCCTCTAGCTTTTTTTGATGTCATGGTCCACTTGGCAGTTCACTTGCCTCGAGAGGCTATGCTTGGAGGGCCAGTGCAATATTGATGGATGTACCCAATTGAGAGGTATGTTGGTACTTTTGTAGTGTGAACATTGTAATTAACGCTTCACTGCTAATATAAATTTAAATATAACATTCTCATTGTCATGTAGGTTGCTTGGACGTCTAAAAGGGTTTGTGGCGAATAAAGCTTATCCTGAAGGTTCTATTGCCCAGGCTTACATTTCAACAGAGTGTACAACATTTTGTTCAATGTATTTGGATGAAGTTGAAACAATTTTTTACCAGATAGAAAGAAATTACGACATGGGTGATCGTGGTCCAGGGTTGGCAGTATTCACTCAAAATGTCTGTCCCTTTGGTCTAATGACAAGGGCATCCAATGTGTCCATAGCTGAACGCGAGATGGCTCGTTGGTTTGTCCTACACAATAGCTTTGAACTGGAAAAATACTTAGAGTATGGATCTATTCTACGTATTTATATGATATAGTTGTCAAATCAATTAGTATTGATTTCTTAAATTTTTTTTGAGAGCCATTTTTGTAAGTAGGGAGCACAAGAACTTGTTACAATAAACTGGAGGTGTATTCAACATCACAAAGAGGCAACGCAAAGAATTTTCTAAATGGTTCAAAGATTGTGTAAGCTGGAATTCCTCTTTATAATCAGTCATACATTACCTTAATATTGGGTATACTTGTAGCATAACACATGTCCTACATGTAGATGAATCAATTGCGGAACCAAGTATCCCCTGAAGCAACTGATGAGATGTGGTCATTAGCCAATGGTCCTAGTGGCTTAGTGAACACATATTTAGGATGTGTTTGTAATGGCATCCGATTTCATACCATCAGCCATGACAACCGTCGTGAAATTCAAAATAGTGGGTTAGTCATGGAAGTGGACCATGAAGGCCAATTGATAAACTTCTATGGGTACTTGTGCAAAGTGTGGGAAATGAACTATTTGTTTAGACATCGGATCGTATTGTTTCAATGTGAATGGTTTAACACTAGTAGTAGCAAAACTATGCGTGTTGAACCACATTTGACAACAGTTGATGTAAGAAGTCGATGGTACAAAGACGACTCATTTGTCTTACCAAGTCAAGTTCAACAAGTATTGTATGTTGATGATACCAAATTAGGTGTCAATTGGAGAGTCGTAGAAAAGTTTGAACATCGAGGAATTTGGGATGTGCCGGAGATGGATGACACAGAAACTGATGGTGTGTTCCAACAAGAAGAAACTATCGAGGTTGTATCAGCTGAGGCTATTGACGATGATGTGGTTTTGCATCGAGATGATATTGAATCTGAAATTATTCTAATGAAAGGTTTGCAATCTATTAGAGGTGTAGAAGTCGAGGGTGTTATAGATGATGCTTTCATCTATGATGATGAAGATGAATTAATGAGGGAGGGTAACAACATAGACAAAGAATGTGACCTGCAAAGTGATTTTGATATAGATGTTGACTTAGAATCTTAATGTATTTGCTTTTATGATTTAGATATGATAATGAACCAAAATACTTGTCTTATTACTTCATCAAAATCATGTCATAGCTTGTTATATATCTTTTTATAAATTATTTCATGTATATCATGTTTTATAATGTTAGCTTGTTATATATCTACGCATCAAATAATTTAAAAAGTTGGTCATAGTAGCTTGCTATATCTCTTCTTTATAATTAAATGTCTTATTGTATATGATATTTTGTACTGTCAGTTGTGTTATTGCAGTTTGCATCATGGTTACTGGCTTAAAGACTGGTCGTCTTAAGAAAAGGTCACTCACGACCACCGAAACAAACTCGCTGGCTGCTATCCCCTTAGGATCAACAGTTGCACCACCTCTTGCTGTCCCCTTACGATCTACATGTGCACCACCTCCTGTTGTCCCCTCAGGATCAACCGGTGCATTTTCTCCTGATACGACTAGCCCACCATTTGAGGATTTTCATGAGACACAACCACCGTCGGAAACTCAAAATCATGTTATAGGTAAGATCATTGTACTTCAATTGTGTCAATTAGCAACTGTCATTATTTGCAATTTGCTTATTGTTATTTTGTTATCAGGGGCTTCTTACGAGGACCTACATTTGGAAAAGGAATACAAAAAATAATGAGATCCAAAAAAGGGGGAAAAATTATATGTTCACATCGATTGTGTTTTGAATGCAATGACCGGAGATTATGCCACTCCAGCAGCTAATGAGTTAGGGCTTCAGATTAGGAGTATGTGCCCTTTCAAGGATGTTACGTCATGGCTGAATATGGATGAGACTACCAAAGCTACAGTTATCCAAGCTATTCTCGTAATTGATAATATTGGGCAATATGTATTTCTCTATTGTTGTACTTGTAAGAAACACTTATTTTAATGATTGTCATTTTCACTTGCTATGCTTGTAGGACAAGTTTGATATTGGTGACGATTTTCACAATGACTCACAAGCTCAGCAAATTGTGAATACAAAGGCATGTAAGTTGTACAAAGATTGGAGGTACAACTTGAAGCAAGAATTCGAGCTATTAAAGGAAGAGGGTGTTAATGTCCTATATGCTCATCCACCCTGAGCGGTGAGTTTGGATGATTGGAAGCATTTGATTGATATGGCATGGCAAGATGCATCTCACCAGGTAAAATACTAATGCATCATACATAGTCCCGTGCCAAATGTGATATGCGTCAATATTTAACCTAAAAATTTTTATGTACTTATTTTTTCTAGAAACAGTTAGAAGCTGGTAAGAGTAACATAAGTCAGTTGCCATACAATCATACTAGTGGATCTCACTCATTTCCTATCATGATGGTTGCTATCGTGAGATTGATTTTATTTAAAATTAACTCCATTATTTTTGTTTTGTTATGAATAATATGTTTTTTTTTTTTTTTTAACTAGCAGGTAACGAAAAATGTGGAAATGGATTTTCCTAAGTTTTATGAGGACCGCCACACCTCCAAGAAAAGGAATGACTGGATCCATCCCAAATGCGGTGAGTTGTATGTAAGTATGAAACAATGAATTAATTGTATTTAATATTAATTAGTACCCAAAAATGTATATCTTATTATGCCTTTTTGTCTTTTTTATGTGCAATGACATCAAAAGATGGTCAATCTACAAGCGGCTGCCACTGAGTCAGGGACGCCATTGACGCAGGAGGAGCTTTCAAGCCAAGTGCTTGGTGAGAAGAAAAAGTACTTGCTTGGATTTGGGATCGGCCCACAACCGTCTACCATAGCTGCATCACGAGCACGTGATAAGGACATGGAGGCACTTTGTGAGATGCAACAAAGAGATCGTGAGGAGTTGAAGAAAGAGTGAGAGGAGCGCGAGAAATATTACACTGATATGTTGAAAGAGTGAGAGGAACGCGAGAGATGTTACAATGAGATGTTGCAATAGCGGGTGCAAGGACAGAAAGATCGGGAGAAGACAAATAAAAGGGTTGATCATCTGAAGAATGTAGTCTCCAAACTCATACAACTCTTTGGGATCTAAGGTGATCGTATGACATTTACTATTTGGTAAGTACCACTTTATTGCATATTATCTTTATTGTATTTTTGCTGGATTGTTGAATTTTTGTTATTGCATATTATCTTTGTTCTATTGTTTCACAAAATGGGGTGATGCAATTAGAATTTTGATCACGTAACAATTCAAAGAGTAGATGTTACTTATAGTTATGAAATCCGTTTCGGGCTCTTGCAAACCCTAACTGGATTTGTTCAGTGTTTAGTTTCTGTAGTATGCATAATATTGGATGTAGTTGCATTTCTTTGTCGCATCATGTTTCTAATGTTTGATTGTGGCAAATAAAATTTACTTTGGGACTATCAATTCTTTTTTGAATGTGTTAATATATAATTTATGATGAAAGTGGACACTTTATGAGCTGTCAAGGAATTGCCTTTTGTATTTACTTAGAGTTCTTATGTGTCAGTTGATTTGTGTCTGTTGCTTAGCTATTAAATATTCTGGATCATTGTACATTGTTAGAGGTGTCACTGTTTATCTTATTTTGTGCTCTGAAATTGCTGATTGCATTTTCTTTGTACCTTTCACAAATGTCCTTCGTCTCTACCTAATTTTCCATGTTGTGGCCTCTGTTTATGGAATGCCTTGCAGAAAACTTATATCTTTTGCTAATTTAATTGCAGAAACATCCAATGTACATATATGTGGAGATAAATATTAGTTGAATGTAAGATGTTGGAAAGTAAGACAAAGTGTTTTGTGTCTTTCATCTCAAGTTTAAAACCGAGAATATGCATAGCAGAGTTGGAAAAAATCATTCCCATTACTTTTGTCTGTGCTCGAGAGCAAACTTGATTTATAGACCTTTTATGTTCGTAGTCATAATATTGTTTGAGGCTACTACACATTTTTCATCAACTGTTTCCCATACCATAAGGTTTTGGCTATGCAGAGTTGGTTATTTGCGTATGATTGAATGGTTTTTGAATGTGATACCTACTAGTGTCCAATACCAATAGTTCAATTTTACCCCTGTCCTATTATGAATCAAATGTCTACTAGTCCAACAAATGCTCTGCAATTTAAAGTGCACTCAAAGAACAGCCTCTGAGGGCCAAGAGATATTCCACTCAAGTATTGGTAATATTCTAAAAGTGTACCACGTAGCTTTTAATATTTATATTAGAAGAAATTTCTACGATTATTTTGGATAGCCAAAAGTGTACCACGGTTCGGAATTGTGTTCCAAATCATAAATTGCTAGGGTATTAGTGTTTCCTAGTAACACTAGTCAACACATTCCCCATCTAATGTGTACTAGTTGGATGGAAGGACAAGGGTTATATAACATGATTACCTCTGGCATAATGAATTTTTTGTGAGCAAGTAGATGGCTGGGAGCGTACAGTAGACAAGTAGAGGTATGGAGATGAAGGGGTAAACAGTTGTGTTGATAAATGCAAAACACTTGAGCCATTTAAGTTTTCCTCCCTTGTAGCCATCCCAAGCTGGGCTATAATGGTTGAAAAAACACTCAATCGAACCAAGACCCCAACGAAGAACCTAGTTAAGTCGATCTGAGAGGTTGATAGGAGTAGACCCTTTAAATGCAAGCCTCTTTGGCATACAATAGATGGACCTCCAACCACGACAATGCAGCTTGAAACCTGTTAGGATATCCTCTATAATAGACCTGTAAATCCAACCCAACAAAATAGTCAAGAATCATTAGGAATTGCTTGCTACTCATTGGATAATGGAAAATTGTTGGTTCACTTATGCTTAAAATGATATTGTTGTTGTCAAAATTCATGACATTAGGCTCCCTTTGGATTTATGGATTTGAAATGAATAGATTTGATAGCAATAATTTGAAGAGTATAACCTTTGAAGTCAATGTGATTTTTAGATTTAGATATGAAGAATGGATTTGAGAGCTTTGTAATGATGGATTTCAAATAACTTTGTAAAAATAGTTATTTGAAATTCTTTCATAAAAGATTTTACATGCACAAAAACCTAAACAAAATGCATGAAACATACCTCTATTCAATCCTCCACTTTAGAGTTATCATCTACTTTGAATAACTAATCTTCTTATATTTTTTTTTTATAAAATTCCAACTTCAAATCCCTTCATTTTATACCAAGCTGGGCTATGTAGTTTTTGATTGTTTTACTATGAAGTTTTTGGGTTAGGCTGTTTACCATTTTCCTAAGGTAGAGAGAGAGAGAGAGAGAGAGGCTATTTCTGTGGTTATAATGCGAGTGTTAAAATGTTTGATAATTTGCTTGGTAGTTGGTCTGTTTACTAAGTAAGTTGTTCTTACCTATTCTTGATTTTGAGTTTTTCATTGACAATCTATTTATGATTTAATTTTTATGGTTGTTAATTTAAATATGCCAAAATGTAGTCAATACTAATGATTAATTTTATTTGTACAGATGGTTTTTGGCGTGGAATTGTAGTATACGACTTTTTTTGACAAGTACGAAAGTTTAGACACTCCATTTTTGACCGTCCTCAAGGCTTGGACGTCACCGTTTGAACACTCGGTGATCATCCATGTTCGTGTTTGTTTTGAGTTCCCGGAGGTCTCGGCTACGCGCCTTGCCTCAGGATCTCTCGACTTGCTTGTTCTGTGCTTGGTTTTGCACCAAGGACTTGTGTGTTTTGTACCTGAGGGTAGAGAGTAGCTTGTTAGCTACCCCTGACACCCACCAGCCGTGTATTCTTGCTACCGGCCATTGGTGAAATATACCATTGGCCGGTCGGCACTTAGTGTGGTCGGCCGATCATCTGTTTGGCCGATGGCCTCCTTTTCTGGCCAGTGCCACATTTTTGCCTTTTTCAGGCATGGTGCAAGCCAGCTGTGCCAGCTGGAATGCACAGACCCTCCTCCTCATGCACGAGTGCGGCTGTTTTGCCCCTTTTACACCTTTTTGGTCTAGCTTCTTGAGGAAGCTTGGACCTTTGTCTTAGCTTCCTCAAGAAGCTTGGACACCTGTCCCAGCTTCCTAAGGAAGCCTTGCATCCTTAGCTTAGCTTCCCTTAGAAGGCTTGACCCTTTTTGATTAGCTTCCCTTGGAAGCTTGGTCTTTGCATTGTCTATATAAGAGATCCCTCTTCTCCTTTGATGGGTTGAGCAAAAACTAGAGCAAAATACATATATACATCTTCTCTCGATATATCTCCCTCTCTCTCTTCATTTGTGTGTGTCTAAGGGCCTAAAAGGGTGATTTGTTCTTACTTTTGCACTAAAACACACACCATCACACCATACTTCGACTTGGGAGGTCTTGAGGGTTTGTTCTTGAAGTTTTGAGGTGGCTTTGATCATAAGAAAGAGGCTGAGCTTGCTGTTCTTGAAGTGTTGTTCAAGGGTAACACTTTTGCTTGAGATTCCTCAATCTTGCACTAGTCTTTAACCTATCTTGCTTACTGATTTAGACTTTGTGTATAACTAAAAAAAGTCTTGTATTTGCATGCTTAAGATACTTCATTAAGGTTGTTTTGGTGTTGGGGTCGACCTCCCCCTCTAAGGCCTTGTTTGGCCCTTTTTTGTGCTTCCATTGTTAAGCTTTGGTTACTTTGGTGTATTGGCCTTCTCACCACTGAAATCTAGTGGATTTTTAGTGGTGAAGAAGGGCTTTTGAAGTCTTGTATAGGGGAGGGACACCTCTCTCCCCTTTGCGTCTCATTTGTCCATGTTTTGGCCCATAAGGGTTGCATATGTGCTTGGTTATTTTTGGCCCCATTTCAGAGGTTCTTGAATATTATTTGGTCATATGTTGTCTCTGTCTTTGGTCGGATTTATGGCCCTTTACATGCATATTGTACTTGCCTTACATTCCCCCATTTTGCCAAGAAATGTGCCTTGCATTTATGCCATGATGCTTGCATGTTCTAGCTTAACTTCATGAAGGGTTTAGCATTATTTTTCCATGATCAAGGACTATTGGGTGCTGATTCGACCATGTTTGCCATGTTTGGTATAGTTTCTATGTGTTTTGGCTTGTGAGCCTTGAGTGTGTAAGCCATAAGCATGCCTCATTTGGTCTATTTTTGGTGATTTGGAATCATTTGCCACGCCATTTCAGTCCGTGTTTGATGCTTGCATACTTGGATTTGTTCTCCTTTCAATGCCTTAAAGAGGTGTAGTCTTATGCTCCATGTTTTGGCTTTGGTGTATGCCTCTTTACTTGAGTCACTTGGGATGCCATTTATGTGGGTTTTGGGGCTTATTCTACCATACCATATCTCTGATTTTGTAGGTCTTGATATCCATGCTTACCCTTTCTTGGGTGCTCTTGAAAATTGCCTTCCATGCCTTAGCTTTAGGCCCTTTGGTTTGCATATTTGTTTTGCATGTAGGCACCTCCATTTTTGGGCATTTTTGGCCACTGTTTTGGGGTGGGCTGAGGCCTTCTCATTTCAGTATAAGTCGATCCTTGCATACTTTTCATGTTTGACATGTTGCATTACATTGGTTGCATGCTTATATTGCATCATGATTGCATGTTTGCATGTTACTTAGCTAAGTTGCATTATATAGTCTTGTTGTATGCTTGACATGTTCATATTGCATTAGTGTAGCCTTGCATGAGTTGCATCACTTTGCATTGTATATGGCATACATGCATGGCATCGCTTAGTTTGGGGGTGTCAAACCAAGCATGAGGGGAGAGGTGTGTTCGTACCCGAAGTGACGAAACACGCCTCAACCCTCGGTCGCCAACACCCTTGATCTCAACATGATAGGGTGTTAGCACTCATTTGTTTGTTGCATGCATCTACATTAAGTTGCTAACTTGGCTTCTTAGGCCATCATGCATCGAATTGCGTAGTTGATGGCCCGAGGGTCTAGGGCCATGCTCCCTTTAGTCCATTGCATGATAGGGAGTGTGGCCATGCTCACATTTGCTTGAAAATTCCATGCCATACACTGCTTGCCCTCTGCTGCTGTCAACTGCAGGATTCTGCAGGAAGCAATGGCCGGCCGGCCACCTACAGTGCCGACCGACCATCAGTGGCTGGCCGGTGGTACAACAGTTGGCCGATAAGCCCATTACCATGGCCGGTGAACTTTAATTCTGGCCGGTGACATCCCATAGCGCTCAGAGGATGATTCAAAAGGGGTCTGGAGACTTTCAGAATTTTTAAAGGAGCAAGGCAGTGAAAACAGAGGCAGCAGTGCTATGGTAGCGAGTTTTCGGGCAAGACAAGTCAAGCATGCCTCATTCACACATTCCGAGGCAGGGCTGCGGCCACCTTCCTTCTGCATTTAATTTGTTAATTAGTTAGGAATTCTATAATAATTAATTTAGCGGTATTCATTTGGTTGTGTAATATTTATTCAGACCCTCCGAGTGAGGGCAATTGTGTAATAAGTGTGCGTGAGTGTGTGTATGTCTCCCAACCCCACGTCTTTCTTCCCTTTTATTTACTAGCTTTCGATGGTTAGTCAAGGGCATGTTTCAATTAGCATACAGTATGATAGCATGTTTGCATCCATTCATTCGTTTTGCATGCACCGGTCTCGACGCATCATTCTAACTGCATTTGTATTTCAATTCCAAATTGAATACGTGTTAGTTATAACATTTCACATGTTGTTATAGAATAGCCGAGCCTATTGTAGTTGCATCTTGCATGTGTTGCATTAGCCATCTTAACATGAACTAGGATCATGTATATGATTACTAACTAGTTTCTGTTTTGGCTCGGAGTAGTAGGTGAGCATTTATACTTTAGCATCTCGCATGTGTGTGAATGTTAACATAATAGCATGCTTACCATGAGGCTATGTGCTTATGTGATATACCTGCCTGAATGCCTGTGGGTGAAGGTTGGGTTATTTGAATTGGAACAATGCATTGATTGTGAGTTTTAAGCCCAATTGAAAGTGGCAAACCCTTGTTTTCTAAGCCCACTCGAGGGTGGCAAAATCTGCATTTTAGCCTACTTATGAGTGGCAAACCGTTTTCAAAACAAACATGAAATGTTTTGTTCCAATTCAGGCGATCCCATCTATACTTGTATGCTGTGCGCATCACATAGTAAATCTAGGCTAATAACCAGAATAAGAACACATAACATTTTCAAAATTGGATATCATGATTAGTAGAGGCTGATCTTCGGATCGGGCGAGAGGGGGTGCTCATAGCTGACTTTCCCTAATCGTACCCAAGTTCCCGAGCCGAGGCAACTCTGGTGATGACGGACACGTGGCCTTAGGCAAACGAGTCAGGGTTTCCTAAATTCCCCCATTAAAAAATATTTAGGTGGCGACTCTGTATCTGGCAAAGCAGTTCATGTTTGGCACTTCTTTTTAAAAATCTGTTTTCCAAAATGATTTGCCGGATTTGGACTCTTTGGGTCAGATTAAGAATCGTGACGATTTGAGAGTCCGAACTGTAGTGAGCCCAAAACGAACAGAATGGGATTCATCCTCCCGGGGCGTTCGGGGACATCTACAGTTTCTGGTGACTCTGTTGGGGATTTAGAGAGCTTGACTCGAACTCGTGATATCCTGTTTTGATTTCACTTATGTGTTTCTTTGCTTTGCATGTGCATTGGTGCGCCTAGGACACTGTGTTTGCCATCTGCCATTCCTGAACGGTTTGCCGGAGGCTTGTCTTGTCAAGGCATGACCATAAGGCTGACCGGTTATGGGCTCTGACAGTATGGGAACACAAACCCCGATTTTTACCGGGGCACCCTTTTGACCATTCGACCTAGTGCGTATTCAGAATCCATAGTGACCATTCCAGGCTAGGACAGGTTGCTTACCCGATTATAGGTTGTTTGAAACCGTTGCGTGCGTAGTGAAACCCTAGCTCCTGACAAAATAGGACAGGGAAACCCTACCCCAACATAGGGGTGTCTTGGCTCTCATTTGTTTGCTATGTGCTTTTAGAGTGTATCTCTACAGGGAATGCGCATAACAGTTTGCAAGTCTGAGTAACAGGCCTGCGGGCATCACTATCAGTATTTGGGGAATCAGTTTTACCTGAGGGTATCAGTTTACAGGCATAATTTTGGGCAGAATTCTGTAGGGGGGCACAGTCATTCAGCTTTGCTCATATGGGTTATGGTGAAATCAGGCTGAGATGCTCTCTGTTTTCCCTTTTGCTAGGTAGTCCTGGAACTATAGCTTCAGAAGGCTCCAATATCCCCCGAGGTTCATCGGACTTGTGCTGATAGACTTTGTCAGGTTAGAGATTCAGTTCAAGGGCAATCAGTGTTCCTTTGCCAGAGGCAGGGTAAAAAGGCCAGTCAGGCACAGATCATCAGTTCAACAGTCTTCGAATCAGCAGTCATTATCCATCTCACCTGTGTGCGGTTAGGTTGAGATATCTGCTTTTACCACAGAGACAGATATACCGATAGATCAGTTAGATCAGGGCAGTATGGCGGGAATGGAAGAGATGGTGCACCAACTCCAGAATAGTATGAAAGCTATGCAGCAAGACGCTGTCTGTCAAGTAGAATTCGCCAAGCAACAGGCTGTGGTCATAGCCCAACAGGCAGAGACAATTGCCAGGTTAGAGTAGCAAACTGGAGTATCTGCTTCACACCAGGCTCCTCTCCCACCAAGAGTTCCAACACTCAGGGAGACAGCTAATGTCTAGGAAGATACGAACATTCCAACAGGGCCAGCTCCGCCCCCGGTTCTACCCCAGCTATCTAAAACACCCACCAACCTACCAGGCCCCCCCTTTGATGTCGAGACGGACCCCACAACATTGAAAGTGAGCAAGCTTGAAAAATTGTTCAAGAAGTCTCAAGGCGCCCACTCCATTCCTGATATTGAAGATGGGTATACAGACTCGGCTGTGACGCTGCCGGACCGATTTAAGATACCGCACATCGACAGCTTTAATGGATCTGGGGATTCCATGGTACATTTACGGCTGTTTTCGGACATACTAAGGCCGATGGGCCTCACCAGATTACAGAAGCTATCATTGTTTGGCCGGACCCTGTCTGGGACAGCCACAATCTGGTATGCAAAATTGGAGAACTCTGTGAAACAGAATTGGGAAGAGATGGCTGAGGCCTTCAGTGATCAATACTCCTATAACGCACAGATTAAGGTCACAACTCGTGATCTTGAAGTCACCCGCCAAGAGCCAAAGGATAGCTTCTCGAATTTCGTGGCCCGCTGGAGGGCCATGGCCTCAATGATGACCATTAGGCCAACGGATAAGGATCAAATACGGATGGTTGTGCGCAACCTCTAGCCCAAACTAATGCAAAAAATGATCGTGGTCCCCTTCCCTACCTTTTCAGATTTGCATGAGATGGGAGTACAGATCGAGGACACTATGAAGCAGGGCCTCATTGACCAGGAGAAGGAGCAGCCTAGGAGGGCGTTTTCCTACAATTCAAGTGCGACCACCAGCAGTGATGCAGCTGCAAAATCTTCTGAAGTGGGCATGGTCACCACTATCACACCAAGAGTAGCCACCCTCTTTGTTGGTACATCCACTTCAAACCCCCGAACTTCAGACTATCTACCCCGAGGCAAGAGGGTTTTCACCCCACTCTATATGCCTTTGTCTAAAGCCCTAGGGGTCCTACTCAGGAAAGGACATCTGAAACCGTTGGAACAACGGCCTCTACCCGATCCTCTCCCTCCAAAGCATGACTTGACTAAGTGCTATGCTTTTCATCAACAAACTGGTCATGACACCGACAGTTGCGTCCGTCTCCGCCACGAGATACAAAATTTGATTGACAACAAGGTCATCCCCGCACCAGGTTCTGCAAAGTCTATCGACACTTGATCAGTGAACTTGTGGGGGATAATGTGATGTGATCGAGGGATGAACCACCTACGGGCGGCGCTCAGTTTACTCCGGATGTGGCGTATGGCACGCACTGTTTTGAGCATTTTGCGAATGTTAGTTTTTGTGCTTTCTGACTTGGGTATTGGGTCAGTCTTGTCATTTTGTATTGAGTCAGTCTTTTCATACTGAGTCAGTCGGGTCTGTCTTGTTGTGTCGAGTCAGTCCTATTTTGTTAGAGTCGGGTGATTTCGGGGGTGTTACCTCGGACATCACTTGCTTGTTTTGTGTTTGTCTTTTTTGCTTTCTTTTGAGTCTGTTTCTGCCTTGGAGCCAGTTACGCCAACAGATCTGAATGGAACAGCAGTGATTTTCACACTCTTTTGTTTGCTTCTACCGTGTGCCAGTTGTGCTAGAAATTCTAAATGAGATAGCAGTATTTGACTAGAAGCTGTGTCTTTTCTGTGCCTTGAATTCACTGCATCGACCTAAGTTTTCCAAAACTTTTTTCGAAACATTGTGATAAAAACGAAGAGGAAGGAATTCCTCGGGTTTTGCAAAATTTGATCAATTGAGAGAAAGAGAGGCATGCTAAGCCCTTAATGATCAAGATTATGCTTGTTAATGTGAGTACTGAGAAGGATCCTGACTTGATCCAGATTGGTTCTACATTGTCTTCAGCGTGAGCGATTTGTCATTTTCTTAAAAGATTTCAAAAACTGTTTTGCGCAATCTCGTGAAGACCTGTGTGGAATCACTCTTGAGATTATGCAGCCTAGGATCGCTCTCAGCCTCAAGACTCGACCCCTCATTGTCAAACCTTGGACTTAAGTTCAGAAATGTTCAATGGTCAACTACAACGTGAGGCCTGTGTGGCCAGATTCAAAGAAACCCTCGAACAAGAGGCAAGAAAGTCAGATCAAGAAGATCAGATGTCATCAAAAGAAACTTGTAAAGCTAGATCAGAAACACCCCTGGAACTAGCGGCAAAGAATTTCAAATGTGCTCGAAGAGCCGAAGATGGATCATTCCACAAATCAAAGAAGGTCGGTAAGAATGACAAATCCCAGAAGGGAGGAAAGAAGACAGTTTCTGCTGAAGAACAACTGAGTTCCTATCCGCAACACTAGGGGCAAATTCAGCCCCCCCATTCGATGGACTCCTGCATCGTCAGCGAACAGCAGCCATTCTCCTGGATTCAGATGACTTCAGGATCTCAAAACCATTTCACATGGACAAAGCTACACTTTTACCCTTGAGAGGCTCACTGGGCCAAAAACCTGGAAGGGCGACCCAGGCAAAAGTTAGAGCAAAGAAAAGAACAAGAAAAAAAGAAAAAAGAAAAAAAATGCAAAGATAAAAGAAATGAAAATGAAAAGAGAAGAAATGAAAAAAGAAAAGAAAAACATAGCTCGCATGGTTGAAAACCCGGAAGGGCGGCCTTAGCAAAAGTTAGAGCGCAAAATGAGAGGTTAAATACCCGAGTGTACCTCAAACACCCGAACTACGTAAGGCTTGATTCCTATTATTGGGATACGTAGGCAACTTCATCCTGAAGTCCAGCCCCCAACGCTTTCGTAACGACTGAGTCCATGTAATGGTTTTGATCATCCTTGCCTTCTCAGAATCCGATAGTTCAGTTGTGACAACATGAACTACGTAGGCTTGATTCCCATGTTTGGGATACGTAGGCAACTTCATCCTGAAGTCCAGCCACCAACACTTTCAAAGTGACTGTGTCCATATATTGGTTTTGACCATCTTCGTCTTCTCTGTATCCGAGAGTTCGGTTGCGATCATCACTAATGAGGACTGACTACAGTATGCTGCGACGTTATCCAGACAAGGGGCAACTTTCCGTTGCCGTGCTGTGCCCATTGGAACAAGGGGCAGTTTTCCATTGCCTTCGATCCGAGGTTGTGCATCTCGAGAGTAAGTTCTGCGCTCGTTGAGCAGTAGCCGTTCGCAAAAATGGTTTTTGAGAATTTTTACTGAGGTTGACTGATCTCTAAAAATTTATTCCATCTTTTCCAAAACTGGACCATTTCTTGGACCCAAAAAGGGAAAATTTTCAGTGCTCATAACCTAACTTGCATGATTTCAAATCAAAAAGTTGAACAAGCCTATTAATCTAGCTCTTATATTGGTCAAAATTGTTTTAGTGGAAAACCAAAACAAAAAATGGTCAAAATGATGAACTAGGGGCACAGTTGAGTCAGGTTTTCTGTCTTTTCCCCTTTATCAATGCATTTGTCGGAAAGGGTACCGTATTCACCAGAAAAGGGCACCACTGAAGCTAACCGCAAAAGGGAAGAAAGCTCTCACATCCTCCAAACAACGAGGTATCAAGCCAAGTGCGAAGCACGAGCTAGAAGTGGGGCAGGATGTTCCACTCCCTCATCTGGACAGATTTGATCACGTCCAAGCTCCGTAGCAGAGCATCGTCAACCGATGTCAGCTGCAGATTCGTTACATACCTGATTGTAGCACAACCCCACTGTGAGGAAGTTCACTGTTGTGAGCAGAAGAAAGAAAATCTAGCGGAATGCTAGGGGCAAGAGCCCACAACTATCTGTTTATCCATCAATCACCCAGGGGAGGGACAAAAAATGAGAGATTGAAGAATAGAGAGATGTGCGCTGAGAGAAAAAACGAGAAAAGGGTTTTGAGAGAAAAAAGAGCCTGAGTGCTAGAGTGATGTGAGAATCACAAATGAGAAAGGGTGGGAAACAATACCCGGAGAAACTGGCTCCTCGCAAACTAAAATGTCTCTCGTCCTTGGGACACGTCGGTGTGTCGTGTCTTTTGTTTTGTTTATCTCAATTCTTGTTTTGAGTCGTCCTGAGCATGACTCGATGTGTTTTGGTTGTTTACCTTTTGTTTTCCGTTGTTGAGTCGTAGTGCGCTGTGTTTAGTCGTAGGCTTAATACCCGATCGAGAACTCATTTCTCAATTTCAATCAAATCGTTTTGTGCTCAGAGAGCTGTGCCATTCTCTACATTTGTGCAAAACAAGAATTTGTTCTTTCTTAAAACCGCAGGGTTCAACCCAGGTCATGCAAGAACAATAAAACAAGGACCTATTTGAAGTTATATGGGTTCCAGACTACAAAGCAAAAGAAAAGAGGGAAAACCTAAGCATCTGAGTGTGTTTCACCTTCAGCAAATTCTGTGATTGTACTCCGGATGTACCTCTTTAGGCCTTGTCAGTGCTCTGAAGAATGAGTGTGCCTCTACTCCAAGCTTAAGCCTGCTTCAAGTCAGAATGGCAATTCAAGCAGCAGCAGATGTTATCTCTCGCCAATATAAACAGGGTGTACCCTTTTCAGGCGGAGTGTGTTACAAACCCCTCCGAGAGGTAAATCGGAGGTCGCGTTTGGATTTGGCCTCGTTAAGGCTTGTATTTCCTCATTCAGCATTTTGTTTCAAACGCGCTTTTGAAGTTGCACATTCGTCGCATCGTTATGCACACCATTTCTCGCATTGTTACGCACTCCATTCGTTGCATTGTTATGCACATCTATCTAGCATTGTTATGCACTGTTACACCTGCATTGTTATGCACATTATATTTGCATTGTCATGCACCTCTTCACTTGCGTAGTCACACACATTCCACTTGCATTGTTATGCATGCCCTTTTCTGCCTTTTTGAAACACCGGGATACGTCCCTATGTTTCTATACCATTCTAAAACACCGGGATATGTCCCCATGTTTCTCTCTCTTTCATAAACCTCAGGATACGTCCCTAAACACTGGGATGCGTCCCTATGCTTCTCCCCTTTGGTTAAGAGCATTTGGAATACGTTCCAATGCTTATACCTTTTCGAAACACTGGGATACGTCCCTATGTTTCTCTCTCCTTCCGAAACACCGGGATACGTCCCTATGTTTCTCCTTCCTTTTGACACACCAGGATACGTCCCTATGTTTCTCCTTCCTTCCGAAACACCGGGATACATCCCTATGTTTCTCCTTCATTTCGAAACACCGAGATACATCCCTATGTTTCTCTTTCCTTCTGAAACACTAGGATACGTCCCTATGTTTCTCCTTCATTTCGAAACACCGGGATACGTCCCTATGTTTCTCCTTCCTTTTGAAACACCTGGATACGTCCCTATGTTTCTCCTTCCTTCCGAAACACCGGGATACGTCCCTATGTTTCTCCTTCCTTTCGTAACACCGGGATACGTCCCTATGTTTCTCCTTCCTTCCGAAACACCGGGATACGTCCCTATGTTTCTCCCTCATTTCGAAACACCAGGATACATCCCTATGTTTCTCCTTCCTTTTGAAACACCAGGATACGTCCGTATATTTCTCCTTCATTCCGAAACACCGGGATACGTCCCTATGTTTCTCCTCCCTTTTGAAACACCAGGATACGTCCCTATGTTTCTCCTTCCTTCCGAAACACCAGGATATGTCCCTATGTTTCTCCTTCCTTTTGAAACACCGGGATACGTCCCTATGTTTCTCCTTCCTTTCGAAACACCGGGATACGTCCCTATGTTTCTCCTTCATTTTGAAACACCGGGATACGTCCCTATGTTTCTCCTTCCTTTTGAAACACCGGGATACGTCCCTATGTTTCTCCTCCATTCCGAAACACCGGGGTACGTCCCTATGTTTCTCTTTCCTTTTGAAACACTGGGATACGTCCCTATGTTTCTCTCTCCTTCTGAAATACCAGGACACGTCCCTATGTTTCTCATTCCTTCTGAAACACCGGTATACGTCCCTATGTTTCTCATTTCTTTCCGAAATACCAGGATACGTCCCTATGTTTCTCTCTCTTTCCGAAACACCGGGATACGTCCCTATGTTTCTCCTTCTTTGGTTAAGAGCATTTGGAATACATTCCAGTGCTTGAACCGCTCTGAAACACCGGGATACGTCCCTATGTTTCTCTCTCTTTCCGAAACACCGGGATACGTCCCTATGTTTCTCCCTCTTTGGTTAAGAGAATTTGGAATACGTTCCGGTGCTTGAACCACTCTGAAACATTGGGATACGTCCCTATGTTTCTCCTTCGTTTCGAAACACTGGGATACGTCCCTATGTTTCTCCTTCGTTCTGAAACACCGTGATACGTCCCTATGTTTCTCTCTCTTTGGTTAAGAGCATTTGGAATACGTTCCAATGCTTATACCTTTCCGAAACACCGGGATATGTCCCTATGTTTCTTGCATGATTATAAGTTATGCTCGGCTTTGTGCATTGTCTTGCATTTTGCTCCCGCCTTCGGGTGCGTATCCTATCTGTAGCTTGTATGTTTGTCTAAGTCTTCGGCCTTGTCACAAATGGGTCATCTCTGGGTTTTGACACTCACTCCCGTCATTGTTATAACTTTCGAGTTCTGTCAAAGAGGGGCAACTGTAGACACCCCATTTTTGACCGTCCTCAAGACTTGGACGTCACCGTTTGAACACTCAGTGATCATCCATGTTCGTGTTTGTTTCGAGTTCCCGGAGGTCTCGGCTACGCGCCTTGCCTCAGGATCTCTCGACTTGCATGTTCTGTGCTTGGTTTTGTACCAAGGACTTGTGTGTTTTGTACCTAAGGGCAGAGAGTAGCTTGTTAGCTACCCTTGACACCCACCGGCCTTGGATTGAGGCCATCGACCGTGTATTCTTGCTACCGGCCATTGGTAAAATATACCATTGGCCGGTCGGCACTTAATGTGGTCGGCCGATCATCTATTTGGCCGATGGCCTCCTTTTCTGGCCGGTGCCACATTTTTGCCTTTTTCAGGCATGGTGCAAGCCAGCTGTGCCAGCTGGAATGCACGGACCCTCCTCCCCATGCACGAGTGTGGCTATTTTGCCCCTTTTGCACCTTTTGGTCTAACTTCTTGAGGAAGCTTGGACCTTTGTCTTAGCTTCCTCAAGAAGCTTGGACACCTATCCCAGCTTCCTAAGGAAGCCTTGCACCCTTAGCTTAGCTTTCCTTAGAAGCCTTGACCCTTTTTGAATAGCTTCCCTTGGAAGCTTAGTCTTTGCATTATCTATATAAGAGACCCCTTTTCTCCTTTGATGGGTTCAGCAAAAACCAGAGCAAAATACATATATACATCTGATATACATCTTCTCTCTCTATATCTCCCTCTCTCTCTTCATTTGTGTGTGTCTAAGGGCCTAAAAGGGTGATTTGTTCTTACTTTTGCACTAAAACACACACCATCACACCATACTTCGAATTGGGAGGTCTTGAGGGTTTGTTCTTGAAGTTTTGAGGTGGTTTTGATCATAAGAAAGAGGCTGAGCTTGCTGTTCTTGAAGTGTTCTTCAAGGGTAACACTTTTGCTTTAGATTCCCCAATCTTGCACTAGTCTTTAACCTATCTTGCTTACTGATTTAGACTTTGTGTATAACTAAAAAACGTCTTGTATTTGGATTCTTAAGATACTTCATTAAGGTTGTTTTGGTGTTGGGGGTCGACCTCCCCCTCTAAGGCCTTGTTTGGCCCTTTTTGTGCTTCCATTGTTAAGCTTTGGTTACTTTGGTGTATTGGCCTTCTCACCACTAAAATATAGCGGATTTTCAGTGGTGAAGAAGGGGGTTTGAAGTCTTGTATAGGGGAGGGACACCCTCTCCCCTTTGTGTCTCATTTGTCCATGTTTTGGCCCATAAGGGTAGCATATGTGCTTGGTTATTTTTGGCCCCATTTCAGAGGTTCTTGGATATTATTTGGTCATATGTTGTCTCTGTCTTTGGTCGGATTTATGGCCCTTTACATGCATATTGTACTTGCATTGCATTCCCTCATTTTGCCTAGAAATGTGCCTTGCATTTAAGCCATGATGCTTGCATGTTCTAGCTTAACTTCATGAAGGGTTTAGCATTATTTTTCCATGATCAAGGACTATTGGGTGCTGATTCGACCATGTTTGCCATGTTTGGTATAGTTTCTATGTGTTTTGGCTTGTGAGCCTTGAGTGTGTAAGCCATAAGCATGCCTCATTTGGTCTATTTTTGGTGATTTGGAATCATTTGCCATGCCATTTCAGTCTGTGTTTGATGCTTGCATACTTGGATTTGTTCTCCTTTCAATGCCTTAAAGAGGTGTAGTCTTATGCTCCATGTTTTGGCTTTGGTGTATGCCTCTTTGCTTGAGTCACTTAGGATGCCATTTATGTGGGTTTTGGGGCTTATTCTACCATACCATATCTCTGATTTTGTAGGTCTTGATATCCATGCTTACCCTTTCTTGGGTGCTCTTGAAAATTGCCTTCCATGCCTTAGCTTTAGGCCCTTTGGTTTGCATATTTGTTTTGCATGTAGGCACCTCCATTTTTGGGCATTTTTGGCCACTGTTTTGGGGTGGGCTGAGGCCTTCTCATTTCAGTATAAGTCGATCCTTGCATACTTTTCATGTTTGACATGTTGCATTGCATTGGTTGCATGCTTATATTGCATCATGATTGCATGTTTGCATGTTACTTAGCTAAGTTGCATTATATAGTCTTGTTGTATGCTTGACATGTTCATATTGCATTAGTGTAGCCTTGCATGAGTTGCATCACTTTGCATTGTATATGGCATACATGCATGGCATCGCTTAGTTTGGGGGTGTCAAACCAAGCATGAGGGGAGAGGTGTGTTCGTACCCGAAGTGACGAAACACGCCTCAACCCTCGGTCGCCAACACCCTTGATCTCAACAAGATAGGGTGTTAGCACTCATTTGTTTGTTGCATGCATCTACATTAAGTTGCTAAATTGGCTTCTTAGGCCATCATGCATCGAATTGCGTAGTTGATGGCCCGAGGGTCTAGGGCCATGCTCCCTTGAGTCCATTGCATGATAGGGAGTGTGGCCGTGCTCACATTTGCTTGAAAATTCCATGCCATACACTGCTTGCCCTCTGCTGCTGTCAACTGCAGGATTCTGCAGGAAGCAATGGCCGGCCGGCCACCTACAGTGCCGACCGACCATCAGTGGCTGGCCGGTGGTACAACAGTTGGCCGATAAGCCCATTACCATGGCCGGTGAACTTTAATTCTGGCCGGTGACATCCCATAGCGCTCAGAGGATGATTCAAAAGGGGTCTGGAGACTTTCAGAATTTTTAAAGGAGCAAGGCAGTGAAAACAGAGGCAGCAGTGCTATGGTAGCGAGTTTTCGGGCAAGACAAGTCAAGCATGCCTCATTCACACATTCCGAGGCAGGGCTACGGCCACCTTCCTTCTGCATTTAATTTGTTAATTAGTTAGGAATTCTATAATAATTAATTTAGCGGTATTCATTTGGTTGTGTAATATTTATTCAGACCCTCCGAGTGAGAGCAATTGTGTAATAAGTGTGCGTGAGTGTGTGTATGTCTCCCAACCCCACGTCTTTCTTCCCTTTTATTTACTAGCTTTCGATGGTTAGTCAAGGGCATGTTTCAATTAGCATACAGTATGATAGCATGTTTGCATCCATTCATTCGTTTTGCATGCACCGGTCTCGACGCATCATTCTAACTGCATTTGTATTTCAATTCCAAATTGAATACGTGTTAGTTATAACATTTCACATGTTGTTATAGAATAGCCGAGCCTATTGTAGTTGCATCTTGCATGTGTTGCATTAGCCATCTTAACATGAACTAGGATCATGTATATGATTACTAACTAGTTTCTGTTTTGGCTCAGAGTAGTAGGTGAGCATTTATACTTTAGCATCTCGCATGTGTGTGAATGTTAACATAATAGCATGCTTACCATGAGGCTATGTGCTTATGTGATATACCTGCCTGAATGCCTGTGGGTGAAGGTTGGGTTATTTGAATTGGAACAATGCATTGATTGTGAGTTTTAAGCCCAATTGAAAGTGGCAAAACCTTGTTTTCTAAGCCCACTCGAGGGTGGCAAAATCTGCATTTTAGCCTACTTACGAGTGGCAAACCGTTTTCAAAACAAACATGAAATGTTTTGTTCCAATTCAGGCGATCCCATCTATACTTGTATGCTGTGCGCATCACATAGTAAATCTAGGCTAATTATCGGAATAAGAACACATAACATTTTTAAAATTGGATATCATGATTAGTAGAGGCCGATCTTCGGATCGGGCGAGAGGGGGTGCTCATAGCTGACCTTTCCTAATCGTAACCATGTTCCCGAGCCGAGGCAACTCTGGTGATGACGGACACGTGGCTTTAGGCAAACGAGTCAGGGTTTCCTAAATTCCCCCATTAAAAAATATTTAGGTGGCAACTCTGTATCTGGCAAAGCAGTCCATGTTTGGCATTTCTTTCTAAAAATCTGTTTTCTGAAACGATTTGTCGGATTTGGACTCTTTGGTTCAGATTAAGAACCGTGACGATTTGAGAGTCTGAACTGTAGTGAGCCCAAAACAAACAGAACGAGATTCATCCTCCCGGGGCGTTCGGGGACGTCTACAGAAAGACATTGTTTTTAGTCTACAAATTAGTACTATTCGTACATATTAGTTTTATGGCGTGGTATAGCAGACTGAATTTGATGTGGTCTAGATTAATTTTTTATGTAGTATAGATTACCTTTTGACGTGGTCAAGATTACTCTTTTGGCATGGTATAGATTACCTTTTGGCATGGTACAAATTAGTTTTTGGTGGTACATATTAACAATTGGATATTAATTTTTTTTAATCCTATGTTATATAGGGAATTAGTTTTTGAGATTGGATTATACTTGGTTTGTATGGAATTTCTATTGGAAATATTAATTTGATGTTAAATATGAATTTTTTTGATGGTTGGAAGTGAAATGTGTGCATGTTGTGGAATGGTTGCTAATTTTATCAGTATATGGATAATTTTATTTATATATAGGGTACAAAATTGTACTAATAATAGAATAAATACAGGTGGTTGAAAAATTGATTAAAAAAAATTTATAAAATTTTTGGTGACTAAATTTTTGGTAGTAAAAAATGCAAGCAAAGGTTTTTTATGACTAAAATATTTATTAGTAAAAAGAAACAAAAGACTTTTGGCGACCAAATAGTTAGTAGCTAAAATAAATCAAGATGAGGGAAGAAACTTTTGCCGACTAAAGATTTTAGTCACGAAAGAGCATGGCATCCTTTGGCGACTAAAATGTTTGGTCGTAAATTACCATGAAATGAAAATATCTAATCATTTGGTGACTACAATGTTTCGTTGCGACTAAATATTTTGATCACTAAATGTATTATTATTAGTGACTAAAATTGTTAGGCAGTAAATGTATTATTATTAGCGACTAAAATGTTTTAGCGACTAAATATTTGACTCGCTGAAAGAGAATTTTATTTTGATTTAATTACTTTTGACAACTAAATATTTGGCCTCCAAAATGTTATGTTTGGCGACTAAGTCTGTTTTAGTAGCCAAAGATAAGATTATTAGCGACTAAAATGTTTTAGCGACTAAATATTTTAGTTGCTGAAAGAGAATTTCATTTTGATTTAATTACTTTTGATGACTAAATATTTGGTCGCCAAAACGTTATGTTTGGCAACTAAGTTCATTTTAGTAGCCAAAGATAAGATTATTAGCGACTAAATATTTTAGTCGCTAAAAGAAAATTTCATTTTGATTTGATTACTTTTAACAACTAAATATTTGGCTGCCAAGACATTATGTTTGGCGACTAAGTCCATTTTAGTAGCCAAATATAAGATAATTAGCGACCAACATAAATTTAGTCGCTGTTGACTATCGGCGACTAGGCTTTTGCAACCAACGAGGTAGCGAATAAATTTAGTCGCCATTGACTTTCGCTGACTAAAAAGCAACTTTTTGCGACTAAAAATTTGGTCACCAAAAATGTAATTTCTTGTAGTGTTTTTACCAATCACAATTATTTTGGTAACCACCTAACCATGCCTCAAAAGTAATACATAATTTCTCTTACAATAATGCTTGAGGCCTTGAATTCGCCTCAGATTTCATTTTTTTTTTTTTTTTGGATGTGTTAATTTTGGTTTTTTTTTAAATTTTGTTTTTTCTCTTTTTTCTTTTCTTTTCTTTTCTTTTCTTTTCGCAAGGGTGGTTATGTGTAAGGGTGTGCTAAAAAATTTGACATCCCACACCAACTCAGTCTATGTGATTTAATAAGGTGAGTGAGTTGGGTTGGACTGATTCGGTGATAAAATTGACAGATAAGTTAGGCAATTTGTTAATTCTATATAGTTTTGTACGAGTCCCTACTAGATTTTTATTTCAAATTCGAGTCCCTAACTATATGGAATTAACAAATTGCCTAACTGATCAGTCAATTTTATCACACAACCAGTCCAACCCAACTCACTCACCATATCAAACCATACAAGCTGAGTTGTTGTTTTTTTTTTCTTCTTCTTCTATTTGTTGAGTTGTGTTTTTTTTTTTTTTTTTAAGGTGGTTATGTGTAGGGGTGTGCCAAAAAACTTGACATCCAGCACCAACTCATCGTACAAAATTATATGGAATTAACAAATTTTAACCAGCAGCTTAACTAATCACTCAATTAAGTTAGACTGGCAGTTACGCTGTTGGTTAAATTTTGTTAATTTCATATAATTTTGTACGATGAGTTGGTGCGGAATGTCTAATTTTTTGGCACATTTCTACACATAACCACCCTTTAAAAAAAAAAATAAATAACACACCCCCCCCCCAAAAAAAAGGAATTCGAGGTATAGCGATCCTGATTATCCCTTTACTGTTCTGCTGTTTTCTGGACGCGGTTCTGTGGAGTTGGTAGTTGTACCTATCGTGTTGTCAACTTTTAAACTCGTTTGTTTGAATTCTAGAATGTGTTGGGCTTGGTTGTTACAGGTTGGTAGAGCTTTAGCTCCCATTGTTGTTGCCCAGTTTTTGAACGGTCCGCTCGAGCGGGTCTTCTTGTGCTCGAGCGGGGTTTACACACTTCCAGTATTTCGTGCCTTTGCAAAACTTCTGCGGATGTGTTTTCTACGCTCGAGCGGATTTCTTTACGCTCGAGCGGGTACTCTAGCGCTCGAGCGGATACTACTTTTTGGTGTAAATTCTGGGAGGGAGGAATCTACACTCGAGCGGACTGGTTTTCGCGCTTGAGCGGATGTACTTTATTCTTGTGTCTTGGAGCTCGAGCGGGCCTTCTTGCGCTCGAGCGTACCTAGATTTTTGTTCTTGATGCTCGAGCGTTGTGTTCTCCGCTCGAGCGGGAGAGTCGTATATCAGTTGACAGCTAGGCTATTTTAAATCATTTTTTAGATTTCCTTTCTCTCTCTTACTTTCCCAAAATCGATTTTTGAGAGCTCCTCACTCTAAAACCTAACTTCTCTCTAGGGTTTGATCTAGTAGGAGTGTTTTCCTCACCTTGAGCCTTTGTAAGAAGTGTGATGATTTGTGTATATGTGTTATACATGTTGAATATGCCCTGTTGTGTTGGATTGGTGGTGTTATACCTTGCGCTAAGAATCAGAGGTACCGTGACCTTCCAGCTAGTGCCTGGAGAACTGACTACGCTGAGAATATAAGGCACCATACCCTTCCAGCTAGCGCCTGGTAAACTGGCATGTTGTGTGAGAGGTGTATCTTTGGCTTACTACGCACATAGCTAGTAGAGCAAAGTTTTGTTGTTAATATTTCAGTGTGTTTGGGAATATCATGGATTGTGTTGATTACGGTTTTTCAGGGGCGAGTTGCCTCATTGGTTTATCTTATGCATGTTGGTCAGTTGTTATCTTTTTTATAACGGTGCATGTATAGATTTGATTGTATCGGGAAGAAGCCAAAATGTCATATCTGTCTTTTGGAAAGTGTGAAGGAGAACGAACTTTTTTTTAAAGAAACATATACTTGAAAAGGGTATATCTGTGTATGTTTAGAAATGGAAGAGAGTAGTGGGCTTAGTGAATTTATTTCCTAAGGTATTGTTAATGTTATGAAAGATTGGGAATGGGGATTAATGAAAGGAAAAGAAAATTGAATCGCCTATGGCGTTGATTGAAATGGTTGTTTTGAAGAAAAGTTCATACCTATGTATATTTTATATAAACTGTCACATTACTATTCTAGTATGAGATTGGGTTTCATGATCATAGCTATCTGTATGTTGTTATTGTTGAGGGCCATGTTGAGATCCCTACTGGACTATATGTTCATCCTACATTGTTGAATCTTTTTCAGGTGTTTAGCAGGATGTGCTACAAGATTTGGATCTTCTTATTTGTTGGCCACGGGGCCTCTTGTTATAGGCGGAATGCCATATACGTAAAAGGGTTGTACCCTTCATTTGATTATTTAATGTTGTAAGCCTGAGGGCAACTTATTCAGTATACTCATGTTGTTCTTAATTAGCATTCGAAAGAGAGAGTTGTTGTTCACTCCTTTTAGTTGAACATTTGAGTTTATTTCCGCATGTTATCTCTAAAATTGAATTAAGTTAGTGAACTTGGTAATGACTTCGAGTAATAAAAAGTGGGGCGTGACAACTTGGTATCAGAGCGAGCCGGGTTTGAATACTTTGGGCTCGTGGGAAGTGGTTTTTTTTTTTTACCATAGTGGGTTTACTACGTATAGTGAGGACGTTGCATATAGATATCATGAAAGTTTGGACTTATGTGTTGCATTTATGTGAGCATGGGATTTAGTCTCTCGGATAGTATTCATAGCCGGTGAACTTGCTTTGAGGTCCTTTCGGAAACACGCCTGATCAACGTGGTTTCTGATAGGAATTCCTTGAGAGTTCCGGGATGAGTGGCTATCTTTGTGGACTTGATTCGATTATGTGTTTATATGTTTAGATGATTATATGCAATAGAGATGTATATTTTGTGACTAATGAGTCTTGTGACTTAATAGTAGTAGAGTATGCCTCGGAGAAGGCTAATGTGTCGTGCACTAAGCGGGGTATTTGCTTTTGTGCTTTATAGGATGTCTACACGAGGAGGTAGAGGACGGTTGAGTAGTAGGAGTGTCGGTAGGGGCACGGCAGCTCCTTTAGCACCTGCCGTTGCAGCATCGACTGTCGGCGAGGACGTCGCACGTGAGATTATGAGAGCAGTGCAAGACGCCCTAGCTCGCACTGAGGCGGCAGCAGACATGCTCTCAAGCTTACTAAAGAGTTTTTCCGCCCCGGCCCACCAGAGTTTGTGGGGGAGGCTAAACCGTTCGAGGCAGAGAGTTGGTTAGAGCAGATTACCAAGACTCTTGATATGCTCAGGGTCGAAGAGGAGGAGTTGAGGCTTTCTTTGGCGACTTTTCAATTGAAGGGCGATGCGAGTTATTGGTGGAAGTATGCTAAGAATACCGTAGGTAGCACGTGGGTTGCTATTACCGAGGCCTTTTGGGCCAAATATTTCCTTCCTTCTGCTCGGGAAAGGTTAAGGGATTAGTTTTTGGAGTTGCGTCAGGATGATACTCCTGTGGCACAGTTTGAGATGCGGTTTACTAGTTTGTCGAGGTTTGCTCCAGAGTTGGTGGCAACAGAGAAGCGTCGTTGTTATGAGTTTGAAAGGCGGTTGTGTTTCGATATTCGGGAGAAGGTAGCTGGATCCTTTTGGAAGTATTATAATTTAGTCGAGGCAGCGGCCCATGTGGAGGCCATGGTTGTGAGTGATGGTCGGGATAGGGAAGAGGCCATCTTGGTAAGTCCCTCGGTTCCTAAGCGCTCTAGGCTCAGTAAGGGGTGGAGGCGGAAACACGCTCTGTCAGGGACTAATTCCTTTCCTTCGCCACGGGTTTCGGACTCATCAGTTGGGGGTTCCGGGGAGGTGCAGGTTTCAGACCAGCCTCAAAGTAGGGGGTCTGGTGGTTGTTTTGTTTGTGGTCAGCTGGGCCATGGTAGACGTTTTTGTCCTTTGCATGTAAATTCTTCAGGTGTTTCAAAACCTAGTCAGACTCAATCGTGCCCGTCCAGTCGGGGACGTTATCGGTACCAGAAACGTGCAGGCCAGGCTTCGAGAGCCTCGCGAGGGGCGACTTATTAGTTAGTCCTATGGTATTACCCTGGAGGGGGATTTTTGTGTTATTGGCCGGAGGTGTATTATGTGAATCATTTTGTTGTTGACCGGTGTGCTGTTGGATGCTGAGGCACCATATTTATGTATCGCTTATGTATGCATGTCGTTGTTTGTTTAACCCTCATGTATTCGGGAGTATGTGTGGAATCTCGAATCCTCTTTTTCCTATTGAGAAGTTGTTAAAGAGATCAATGACCCTGATGTTGTTGCTTGCTTGGTACCTGTATGTTGATTTGTGTTCTGGGCTTTGCTAATTAAGGAGTCTATGGTGACCCCATCGGTTGTATAGGGGTAGTGTTTGTATTGTGATTGGTTATCAATTGTGGGGTATGGTTTGTGAGTGGATGCTAGCAGCATTCTTTGGAGGAAGAACAGTTTGAGTTCTAGAGTAATGAGAATAGCATTGGTCAAAATTGTCCTTTGTGATTGAGGTTGACCTTGTCGGTCTTGAGTCGAGGAGATGAGCAGGTTTGCTAGGTAGCAATGGAAGGGGCAAATAGTGATTCCCTTAGACACAATGTTGATATGGTTCGATTTTAGGAGATCCATTGAGATTCCAAAATTTGGGGGTTTGTGTGGGGAACTCCGTGTTTGGGGTTAGTGGCACATCAGTGTGTGGATTATTGAGTGTGGAGTTTATTGAGTTGATTAGTCAGCTTGTTGGTATCGGGTTTTGGGTTGACATCGGTCACCTTGAGGTTAGTCTCGTTTGTTGTAGACTTTGTGTGTTGATTAAGGAAAACTGAAACTAATCATCCGGTTGTGTCATTGAATATGACGGTTCTAATAATACAGCAAATTTGTGTATTGAATGATCATTGTGAAATGATTGGATTTTTTTTTTTATACATTATGTATGTATATTGTTTGGGAGGAGATAGGGGATGGACTCCGATGATACAACACCAAAATGTGTATCTACTGAAAGATTGATATAGCTCATATGCTTATCTATTGTGAAGTGAAAAATGTTTTATATGAGTTACTATCTCATTTAATTGTTTGGCCAGGTTCTGAGCCAGGTGTATATTATTAAATTGGCTAAGTAAAGGGAGGCGGGATGAAATTGTAAAACCACGAATTTCTTATGCCTTATGTGTTGATAGTACTGTTGTTATTTCTATTAACTATCATTATAGAAATGTTATGTTCTTTGTTGGTTGTGGCATCACTGTGTGCGTGATGGTTGTTGATGGTATTATTTTGGAAAAAAAAAATGGAAAACAAAATTTTTCTGGTGGTTGGGCCACCTAAAGGCGTTGTTGAGAAATTGATTTAATTCAAGGGTTTTGAGGAATTCCAAATGAATTTTTTTTTTTTTTTTGTTTTTTTTTTGGCAAATAAACTGTGGATGGTTATGTGTTTTTGGATAACACCGTATTTGTGAAAAATGTTTACAAAACTTTTGAGTTTTGCGTTGAAAATGCAAGATTTATTTTGAAATGTCTCATGAGCAAGAAAATGTTTTCCTTATATTAATGAAAAAGATTTGCTTTGATTGTCCTTTTATTGGAAATTATGGTTGTTGAGTAGTGACTTAGCTTGAAGCGCTGGTCAGATGTTGGTAAACTGTTTCGGAAGGGTTGATTTTGTTGTGGCTTTTATGCCTACAGTGTTGCCGTTTGGAACGTGTTCCCTTGGTTAGTCTCTTCCTTGGTAAGAGTGAATCGAAGGTTTGTAAGGAGATTAGTTCCTCTCCTAGTACTCGGGTGTTGGTGTTGTGCTATCCGTTGGCCTTGTGATTTGGCAAATCCTTAATTTCAGGGACGAAATTCTTTAAGGGGGGAGGTTATAGCGATCCCGATTATCCCTTTACTGTTTTGTTGTTTTCCGGACGCGGTTCTGTGGAGTTGGTAGTTGTACCTATCGTGTTGTCAACTTTTAAACTCGTTTGTTTGAATTCTAGAATGTGTTGGGCTTGGTTGTTACAGGTTGGTAGAGCTTTAGCTCCCATTGTTGTTGCCCAGTTTTTGAACGGTCCGCTCGAGCGGGTCTTTTTGCGCTCAAGCAGGGTTTACACACTTCCAGTATTTCGTGCCTCTGCAAAACTTCTGCGGATGTGTTTTCTACGCTCGAGCGGATTTCTTTACGCTCGAGCGGTAGCGCTCGAGCGGGTACTCTGGCGCTCGAGCGGGTACTCTGGCGCTCGAGCGGATAGTACTTTTTGGTGTAAGTTCTGGGAGGGAGGAATCTACGCTCGAGCGGACTGGTTTTCGCGCTCGAGCGGATGTACTTTATTCTTGTGTCTTGGAGCTCGAGCCGGCCTTCTTGCGCTCGGGCGTACCTAGATTTTTGTTCTTGATGCTCGAGCGTTGTGTTCTCCGCTCGAGCGGGAGAGTCGTATATTAGTTGACAGCTAGGCTATTTTAAATCACTTTTTTACATTTCCTTTCTCTCTCTTACTTTCCCAAAACCAATTTTTGAGAGCTCCTCACTCTAAAACCTAACTTCTCTCTAGGGTTTGATCTAGTAGGAGTGTTTTCCTCACCTTGAGCCTTTGTAAGAAGTGTGGTGATCATTGAGGGCTACATTTTGATCCGAGGAATTTGGTGTTTGGAGCATTTCCGAGTTTAGCTCTTCTTCTCCTTGGGTTCTACATTTGAGGTAAGGATTTCCTTGTTCTTTTTCAATACTTCGTCTATAGATAGACATGTGGTAATTTTGTATTGCATGAAAATCATATCCATGTTGGATTTGTTTGAAATCATGAGAAGGAACCTAGGGTTGGGTGTTGGAAAATGGTTATGTTATTATTGATGGTTGTTTTGGGCTAATTGGAGTGTAAATTAGCATGTTGTAGTTGATAGAAGAAAAAGCCCTAAATCATATTTTGATTGATAAATTAAAATGGATGACAGTGAACCTTTTTTTTTTGTAAACCTCTATTGATGATGTGGGTTGGGTGAAGGTGTTAATGCCTAAGGGGTTAACTTTGGCTTTGGAATGGTTTGAAATGAATGTAGTGGACTAGTGTGAGTTATGGCTTTATTATCAATGGAATTGGTTTTGTAAAACAAAAGGGATGGATTTGGTTTTGTGTCAACAAAAGGGACGGAGTTGGTTTTGTGAAAACAAAAGGGAAGTGGAACTTGTTTTGTGAAATGGGAAAAGTATTTTTGAAATATGTATGAAAATTGGATTGTTGTTTCTTGAGTGTTGAACACACACTTGTGTGGGATTGTATCTTTAACCACCATGTTAATGTTGTTGTTGGGTTTGTGGTCTCATAGTAATTGAGTCTTTAATAGATGTACTAACTATTTGCATCTAGAGGTTTTGTCCTTGGTCATCGGTGGAGGATGACACGATTGTGTTGGAGTGTGGTGTATGCACTATACCATTATTGATTGAACATTGTATGTGATGAAGTGTTGAGATACATTATATATGTATGCTTGCTCGGGAGGAGGTAGTTATGTGTTCATATACTTTAACACATTGCTTGTATCTTGATGATTTGTGTATATGTGTTATACATGTTGAATATGCCCTGTTGTGTTGGATTGGTGGTGTTATACCTTGCGCGAAGAATCAGAGGTACCGTGACCTTCCAGCTAGCGCATGGAGAACTGCCTGCACTGAGAATATAAGGCACCATACCCTTCCAGCTAGCGCCTGGTAAACTGGCATGTTGTGTGAGAGGTGTATCTTTGGCTTACTACGCACATAGCTGGTAGAGCAAAGTTTTGTTGTTGATATTTCAGTGTGTTTGGGAATATCATGGATTGTGTTGATTACGGTTTTGGAGGGGCGAGTTGCCTTATTGGTTTATCTTATGCATGTTGGTCAGTTGTTATCTTTTTTATAACGGTGCATGTATAGATTTGATTGTATCGGGAAGAAGCCAAAATGTCATATCTGTCTTTTGGAAAGTGTGAAGGAGAACAGACTTTTTTTTAAAGAAACATATACTTGAAAAGGGTATATCTGTGTATGTTTAGAAATAGAAGAGAGTAGTGGGCTTAGTGAATTTATTTCCTAAGGTATTGTTAATGTTATGAAAGATTGGGAATGGGGATTAATGAAAGGAAAAGAAAATTGAATCGCCTATGGCGCTGATTGAAATGGTTGTTTTCAAGAAAAGTTCATACTTATGTATATTTTATATAAACTGTCACATTACTATTCTAGTATGAGATTGGATTTCATGATCATAGCTATCTGTATGTTGTTATTGTTGAGGGCCATGTTGAGATCCCTACTGGACTATATGTTCATCCCACATTGTTGAATCTTTTTCAGGTGTTTAGCAGGATGTGCTACAAGATTTGGATCTTCTTATTTGTTGGCCACGGGGCCTCTTGTTATAGGCGGAATGCCATATATGTAAAAAGGTTGTACCCTTCATTTGATTATTTAATGTTGTAAGCCTGAGGGCAACTTATTCAGTATACTCATGTTGTTCTTAATTAGCATTCGAAAGAGAGAGTTGTTGTTCACTCCTTTTAGTTGAACATTTGAGTTTATTTCCGCATGTTATCTCTGAAATTGAATTAAGTTAGTGAACTTGGTAATGACTTCGAGTAATAAAAAGTGAGCCGTGACACGAGGCAAATTCGAGGCCTCTAGCAATGCCGTTTCTCTTATTCAAGTGGGTATTGCTACGGTGACATTTATTTTTATTTTGTTGTTTCAAAACTTAAAATTTTCATTACTTTTATTATATGTATTTATTTTTAATAAAAATTATATTTTTGGAGCCCACACAATGAGATCTATCAAACAAGACTAATATTGAATATAAAATTTTATAAAAATAAAATATCATTTTTTTAGCTATACAAAACTAACAATTTCTCAGTTTGCGAAGCCATCCAATAAAATTGAGAAATTTCTCAATTTTTTTAAGTATTAACTTCTTAGTTTTTTTTTTCAATATTAACTATAAATATTATCAGTTTTTAAATTGGAAAGAACTCAATTTTAAAACTGACAAAAATTGAGAAATTTCTCTCAATTTACTAGAAAAAACTCTCAATTTTAAAAATTGAAAAAACTGAGAAATTTCTCAAAAACTGATAATATTCTCAATTTTAAAACTGGAAATCTCATTTTTTGCACAAAAATGTTCCATATAATTATTTCGTCAAATAATATTTTTTTTTCAATTTTTTTAGTTCCGTAATTGAGACATTTCCCAATTTGTTTATGTATATTTATGTGTGAAAGAGATATTTTATTTGTTTAAAATTTTAATTTATGATTAGAGATTAAGAAAATTGTAAATAAAAAATTAATATTATTATGTTGATTCTATAAATATAAATTTAAATTTTATCAAAAATAAATGTATATTGTAAAAATTTTGATAATTTGAAATTTTGAAAATCAAAATAAATGTCATATCACCACACCCTTTTATAAACATTTATAAATAATGAACAATCATTATTTGACATGAAATTCTGTCTATTAAAAATTAATGATTTTGAAGGAACAACAAATCTTATCTAGAATTAACGGAGTATAAGTTTATAAAACAGCTTGCTTTAGTTGAAATATAAGTAATACCCGATTTTACCAATAAAAAAAAAAAAACAAACAAACAAACAAACTTTCTACATTGCACCCAATACTTTCAACTTCAATGAAGACTTTTCTGAGGTGCTGGTGTTAGGAAAACATACATACCCATCAAAGAAATTGGATAGAAAATGTATATGAATAGATAAGAGTTTTTTCAAAAGTGAATTCCACCGACGGATTCTATAGGATTTTGTCAATTCGTGTATCTATCTTCTGTGTTTATTTTTTTATAACAGCAAGTTCAGTGCATTATTAGGGGTATCTTGTTCCACGAAGGAGATAGCAAGTCATTATTGAAAAATAAGGGTTCGACCATTTTTTATTTCTTGTGTGCACGCCTGCTAACAAGAAAGGATCAATCTTGTAACGCCCTCAAAATAAACCCATTATATGTATATCATCGACATGCATTATTTAAAGAAAACAATTTATTAATTCATTCATCAGAGTATTACTAAATAAAAACATTACATGTGACATCAAATTAAATGCCCTATGGGCTTACATCTTTCCAAGCCAACACTTGGATACAAAATATGAGTTCTAACTCAAATACAAATAAAGCCCTAGGCTTGATTATTTATCAAATAAAAACAAACAACTAAAGATAGTCTTCACAATCCAAATCTTTCCAAGCTAAGTCCTGGGAGGTAGCTTATCACCTGGACCTGAAAATGATGTTCCCATAAAGGGTGAGCCACAGCCCAGTAGAAATATACTAAACCACATATAAGCAATGAATAAAGCAATAGCATTCAACAGATGGTTAACCAAGATAATCAAGTACTTCATTATACAGTTTCATGACATTAATGCCTAAGACATGTTTTACTTTCCAACATTATCAATATGGCTCAGAACCTGGCCAAACTTACAACAGTGAACTATATATACCAAATTCACATTCTTCCAATGTTAACAAACAAATGAGTCTCAAGCTCACATCAAAACACTTTATACTTCCAGTTTGATACACATTTTAGTGCTGTATCAATAAAAACACTTCAATATAAATAAGCACACATAAAAGTGGTGCTAATGGAGTCCATCCCCTATCTCCTCCCAAACAAAAATCCGGTTTAGAGGTCCATCCCCTATCTTCCCCTAAACCGTGGAGTACATCCCTATCTCCTCCCACACAAAACAATGTATGCAAATGCAATGCTCAATCAATACACGTATATTCTGTATCAATGCCATAGTCAAAATTAATGACTTAACCAATGTGATTAGTTTCAGTTATTCCTAATCCACATGAAATGTCTACAACAATCACGACTATCCTCCACCGATAGCCCAAAACAGTTATTTCTAGACTGGAAATAAATATATCAACAATTCAATGGGCGAGTGATTTACATTATCCAACTACACCATTTAATCAATAAATTTCCCAATTTCATGAATTTAACCAAATTCCCCAATTCCCCTAAATTAATTATACAAATTAATTAATTTAAACAACTAGGGTTTTTCCCAAAATTATCAGAGTAACCCCAACTTATCAAAATACCAAAACTTAGAACAAAACTTATAATATGGAGTAGGAAATCCCTACCTCAAAGAAGACAACCCAAATGGAGAAGACAGAGATGAATACCCAAATACCAATGTGCTCCAAATCGCCAAATGTTCAGATTAAATGAAAGCCCTCGACTCCCTCTATCTTTTTAATAAAGCAACTAGGGTAGAAACACACTCTAAATAGATCAAACCTAAGAGAGAAGGTGAGTAGGGAGAGAGAGAGGTCGGACCTAGGGTTTGGAATCAAAAAGAAGTTGAAAAAGACTGATCAAAACCCGCTGCTGCGTAATTAAACTGGACTGGCTCGCTCGAGCGAAAACTTGGTCGCTCGAGCGACCAGACACAAGAAATACTCGCTCGAGCAAAGAAAAGCTCGCTCGAGCTAAGAATGCAATGCTACAGGTCCATACTGGACGCCATCTCTCGCTCGAGCGACTAAACCCCAGCTCGAGCGAAGAACCAAAAACAACAGCTCGCTCGAGCGACCAACTCCTCGCTCGAGCGAAGAACCAAAAATCTGGACAGCAACACTTGGTTTCTAAACCCAGCCAACCTGAAACAAACCTGCCCAACACATCCTATAACTCCAAATAAGAAAATAAGGGACAACAACAACAATTATACAATGACAGAATCTACGGAACCTAAGTCCGGATACAATAATCAAATGGGAAAAGACCGGGGTCGCTATAAATCTGGTCACATTCTTAAAATTTTTAAAAATTATGTATAGTTCATACCCTTCAAATTTTTAATAATTAGTAAGATAATTTTAAAGTGAAATTCTTAGCATCTTCAAATTTTTAATAGTTCATACCCTTCAAATTATTTACATTATAAAATTTTAAAAATAATTTCTAAATCAAGTTTTATAAAATATTGATCTATTCTATTTATTATCTATATTATTTGTTATGTTTCTATATTATTTAAAATTACTTATATTCTTTCATTTATTACTATTCTTATTTTCTGCTCATATGTTATTTATGTTTTTTTTTTCTTCTTCTTCTTGTATAAATCACACTTTAATTTGTTTATGGATCTTATTTTGCATTCATTATTATTTGTTCATTCTCTAAAAATAGGAATATTGCCTGGAAATGAAAATATTGTCTATTACAACATGACATTCTTAAAATAAGTTCATAAAATTTAATACCGCTTATTAAAACGGATTATCATTATACTCATAAAAATATACATTTTCCATTTTAATTTTTTCAAAAGTAAACTGCATAATAAGATGGAAGATGATTTTATAACAAGTTATTTGATCGTATTTATAGATAAAGATATCAATTAAGATTTTGATATCGAACATATCATAGATGTTTTAGATATACTATAAAAAGTGGCGATTATAACATTTTCAAATAGTTAACTTTAGTAGACAGAGACAAAAAATAGTTAATATTTTGTTAAGTTAATGCACACAAAAGAAATAAGTTAAATTATATTTTTGCTCTCAATTAATTTGACAAATAATGCCTGATTAGTAATATTATTCTTTTTTTTTATTGGTATAAATCAAAATTTATAATCTGTAATATATTTTTTTTCAATAAAAAGCTCCATGTGTTTTTACCGCCAAAAACTGAAATACTAGATCCATCCCTGCCTATTAGGAGAAACAAAGTCAAACTATACTCTTCTCAGGAGCCTTCCTCTTCCAACAAGCCACCAATACACACAGTGAGAATACAAACCCAGCTAAGCAACTTTCTTCTCTCATTCCTCCGTAAATCTATACACTTCACCAATATATACATATATATAGATGGTGAAGAGAAGTCTACAGCCGTGGACTTATCAGCACACTTTGATAGTGCCTCAATGGACATTTAAAATAAGGAATTATAATCGACTTGGTGGACGAGAATTATGCTATAATGTGTTTCAACCAGACTATGCACCTTAAGAGACTACTAACGTGTCGTTTGATAATTATATATTTTAGTCAAAAAGTTAAAAAATCATTGTAAGTTGTCATATCATTTTCTTTACTTTTTTCCACATCTTTTCGTAAAAAGTCAAAAATAGAAAAAAATTACTAAAATAGATTGTTCCTAAACGAGGCCTAAAATGGATGGGGTTGTGCGGACTATGCATCTGAGAAAGAATTGGTCTTCTATGGTGTTGTACAATTGCAGGCATTCGAAGAATCGGGTGTGGTTGACGCCGAGGGTTGTGAAATCAAAGTCATGTTTCGCTTGTTTGGAACTTTCTTATGGGTCACAAAAACAAGGTTGCTGAGGGTGATCAGAGTACATTCCTAAAAGCAATACACCCACCCCTTGTAATTTTCTTCATTGCCTTCTGTTGATCCGAGTACAGAAGGCAATGAAGAAAATTGTTCGCTCACAATGATTAGTATTTTGATTTCTTCTTCTGTACAACTTTAGGATGAATCCAGATCTATATGGCAATGAAAAAAATAAATAAGTAAACAAACGGAGTTTGGTTTTTTGGTATAAATATGACAGTTTTATATTTGTAATTTAATCAGAATGTTCTGAGTGTCTCGAAATATGTTTAATGATGTAGACAAATACAATCACCTTATTTGATTTTGATTGATTTTCTGAAAATTGAGTTTTTCATTTATTTTTATTTTTTTTTAGTAAATTTTATTGATATTTTAAGTAAAGTTTTTTCTTCCAAATACGCATAACTTAGATTCATTTAAAAAGTAAAATATTTACAAATATATATATATAATTCAATAAATACAAAAAAATATGAAAATGTACTAAATTTTTATATTTTTTGTATTTGATCAATTCTTTTTTTTAAAAAAAAATCATAAATATTATACTTTTTAGGGTGAAGTACTAATAAATCTCAAAATGTGATCTTGTAAACTGTTTTGTTCCCTTTTTTTCTTATAACTCAAAGGTCTCATTAAAGTGGAAATTACACAAAATGATAGTCACTTACACATTTGGGTTTAATTTTTGAGAAATAAAAGTGGCTTTCTCCAAATGTGAAATTACACATTTAGGCTATCCCCACTATAGAGGTTTTGGATTCCTTCCTTTTAGAACAAGTCTCACATTACGAATAAGAACGTAACACTACAATATAGCACTCCAATAACATGACACTCCAATTTAACACACTAAAAAATTCATTAATGTACTTTTTCTAAACATAAAACTCCAATGTAACACAAAAAAAAAATAAATAAATAAAAATATTCGTAACTTAAGACTCCAATGTAACGCAAAAAAAGAAATTCTTAGTGTACTTTTTCAAAACATAACACTCCAATTAACATAATCTCAAACGTAACACTCTAATACAACACACATAAAAACACTAAAAAACTACTTAATGTACTTTTTCCAAATGTAATACTCACAATTTGAAATTACACATTTACCCAAAATTTACTGAGAAATTTTTGTACCCCTTTTGGAATGGTTTGAAGAATCGCACATCAAATTTTTTTTTTTTTTTTTTTAGTGTTATATTGGAATATTATGTTTGGGAAAAGTACACAAAAAAATATTTTTGTGTTACATTGTAGTGTTATGCTAAAGAGTTTTTCGGAGTGTTACATTAAAGTGTTACAGATTGAAATTATACATTTGTTCAAAGCTTACTAAGAAATTTTTGTATTCCTTTTGAAATATTTGAAAAATCTCACATCATTTTAGAATGTTTGAAGAATTTCATATTTCAACTCATTCCAAATAAAAAAGATTTGTATAAAAATTTATCTCAAATTTGATTCTCATAAGTTATGTATCTTACCTTTCTAGTACCAAAAACCGGGGGGAGGGGGGGGGGAAGACAAAATAGAAATAAAGGTATAACTGTAAAGCTAATTTTCAAATAATATATTAAATCTATCTTTCCAAAATCAATTAAATTAACTAGTCTATAAGAAAACTCTTAGGATATTAAAAACGAAAAAACATAAAAAAAACAAAAAAAATCAATTTTCTAATTAGTGAACTTAATTTTCTAAGGACAAACAAGATGAATAATGTTTATAATCTTCATTTCTAAGGACAAACAAGATGAATAATGTTATAATCCTCATTTCTTTTTAGGATACCATGCACCCAAAAGAATTTCCTTCTTTTTTTCATATTTTTCATAGTAACTTCGAGCATCTCTAATTGCTTTTTTTTTTTTTAAAAAAAAAATTAATTTGAGTAAAAATTTGAGTAAAAACTCCATTTGATATCAAGTGCTCCAATGGAATATTTTAGACCTTTATCAAAGCACTGGATGTCCGGACGAATGTTTAGCTGATCGACCGTGCAGTGTATTTTTTTCACAAATTTTTGTCTAGAGATAGTCATCCGAGAGGACATCCAATGGTAAAAATTCAACGATTATGAACAATAATTTGATAAAAACTCCAAATGTCCTCAATTTGGTAAAAGATTTTTGATATCTTTGATGAAATCATTAGAGCAAAAAAAATGTTATTTTTTCATCAAATTTAAATTTGATGAAAGAATTAATGAACCATTAAAAATGGACTAAGTCATGCTTGATGTAGTTTATTGTAAATTAAAAATTGATAATTAAAAAATAGAAACTAAACCACCATTTCGCTAACTTTCAAATAATCAATTTTTTCAACTTATTTAAGTTATTTTTACTTAATAAATTATAAACAAAAATTACACGAAATAGAATGATACAAAGTCTTAAATTAAAATAAACTGTTTTCTAGCAAACAAGGCCCTACATTGTTGGATTAGTGATAAAACATAACATCCACTATGAACCATTAATTTGCAAACTATGCGACATCATGAGAAAAAAAATATTATTATAATATACATATATATATATATATAGATGAACTTAGGGTTTTAATTTAAAATCGGTAAAACTATATACTAGCAAAAATTTCGATGTATATATATGTATACTATAAATCCTTAAGATTTAAACCTTCGAACAAACAAAAAATCTTAAATTTTTAATTTTATTAATTTAAATGCCAATTTATTGATTTGTTTCAAATCCAAAACCTTGCAACAAGTAAAAATTCCTATTCTAACTAATTCATAGATTGTTTTTTTCTAAAATCAAGAGCAGTGCATATAGTAGTGTAGACACCCCATTTTTGACCGACCTTAAGACTCAGACGTCACCAACTGAGCGCTCAATGATGTTGCATATTGTGCTCGTTCTGAGGTTGCAAAGTCTAGGCTGAGAGCCTTGCCTTCGGGCTTCAGAACCTTTTCGTGCCTTGCCTCGGTTTGCGAACCAGGTCTTGTTTTCTCTGTTTTCTCTTCCTGAAGGGAGGGAGAGGTCTTGTAGACCATCTCTCAGTGGCCGTAGTCTACGTTTCGTGGTCGTAGGCCATTTTTCCCATTTGGAGACCAGTTTCTGATTTTCGGAGCCGTCGGCCGCGCGTCTCGGTTCGGGACCACTTAACTTTCTCTGTTTGCTCCAGTTTTTGGCACACACCTTGTTTCCTCTCTCTAGAGGGACACTGTGGCCCGGGAGACCACCTTCGTGGTCGGATGCCACTTTCGATGCTTAATAGTCAGTTTTCGGGGCCCTCAGCTACGCGTTTTGGCCCCCGAACCTTCGTTTCGCATCAGTGTGGGTTCATTTTTGGCATGGACCCTAGTTTCATTGTTAGGAAGGTGGTAGTAGGGTGGGAGACCACCTTTTCTTCTTGGAGACCACCTTTCCCCAGTCGGCCGGTTTTTCTTGACAGGTAAGTGGTCTCCCTCACTTTTGAGCCACAATTTCTGGTCTCCCATACCACCATTGAGTTGCACTCACCTGGGAGACCACCAATATGGGTAGGTCGACCACCTTTTCAACTTGAACCTTTTGACCCCTGGTCGGCCGACCAGGGCAAGCGGTCGGCCGACCACTTGAACTAGTCGGCCAACCTTCTGCTTTTTTGTCTCTTTGAGTGCTATCCAGCTATGCCAGCTGGGAGGCATTTGCCACATCCTCCGAGGATTGACCCTCTTGTTTTGGCTTCTTAAAGAAGCATGGTCCCTTTTGCTTAGCTTCTAAGAGAAGCTTGACCTTTTGTTGAGCTTCTTGAGGAAGCTTGACCCCTTTGGTCTAGCTTCCTCAAGAAGCTTGACCCTTTTGGTTTAGCTTCCTTTAGAAGCTTGGCCTCTTTGCTCCAAGCTTCTTAGAGAAGCTATGGACCTCCTCTTCTATGAGAGGGAGCCTCTCCCTCATGAGCCAAGGTTGAGAAATTTTGGGTAAGGCATACACCTCTCTCTCTCTCTCTATATATATATATATCATTCTCTTTTGGTGTCTAAAACTCCTAGTTCTTGGCCCCATTGCACTACACCTCTAAGCACAACACCTCCATGGTCAACCTAAGCACCTAGGAGCTTATTTTCAGAGGTTGAAGAGTTCCTATTTTGGTCCAGAAGCTGCTGGCCTTCTTCTCGACAAGGGTAAGTCTCTATTTCCCTCTTTGTAGCCTTATTTTGCTTCATAGTTTAGGTCTATTTTCAAGCATATTTAGGCTTTGTCATAAACTGAAAAAATTCTTGTTTTGAGATTCTAAACATGTTTGTTTAAGGCCATTTCTATGTTGGGGGTCATCTACCCCATTGCATGCTTCATTTCCTCTTGTTTTGAGCTATGCATTAGAGCATTTGTGTTGGCCTTGGTTTGGCCTTTTAGCCAATAAAATCCAGCAGATTTTCAGTGCCTAACATATGTTTTTGAGCCTCAAAATCAGAGAGGAGTGACCCTCTCACCCCTTGTTTTGTTTACTAGCTTTGTTTGCCTTACAAATGAGCCCCTATTTGCATGTTTCAAAGCCATGTTTCAGGCCACTTTTTGTGAGTTTTGTGACCTGAATAGGCTCTATCCAGAGCCCTTTTTTCCATGTTGAATGTCTATTATGCATGTGTAGAGTATTCCTCTTCAAGGCCTTCCAAAGGGGCCTTTATTTGCATGCTTCATACATGTGTAGAACAACCCTCTCATTGGCCTTTCAAAGGAACACTTCATTCTAACATGTGTTGACTGAGTTTCAGTGGGTTTTTGGTCATATTTTGGCATGCCATGTTTCTGTTTTTTGGCTGGTTTGGTGGTCCCTCATGTGATTCATATACATGTAGTGTAAACCATGCTTACTAGCCTATGTTGCATGTGGTTTTGGCCCTCCATGTTAGCACTTTTTGGCCATGCCTTAAACTGATTTTGTGCATGTTTTGGACTGCCTTAGCTCTGTTTTTGGGTCTCATGGTCAAATGATGTTTGTTTTGCATGCCTGTAGTTCAATATCCATGCTTAACTTTGAGTTTTGAGGTCGATCGCATGCATGTACTGAGGTGTTTTCATGTTTTGGGGCCATTGGACATCATATTTCAGAGCTTATATGCATGTCATATTCCCATGATTTCCACTCTTTAAGTGCATTAGAGAGTCGGGCTTGTATGCCTCATTTACCGACCATTGCATGGGCTTCATTTGAATGCATTCCGAGCCATTATTTTAGACCAATTTCCCACTGTCTTCGACCTTCCTAGGGTCTGTTTGGGGTTGGTTTTTCCATTTGTGCATTGCTTTGTGTTTAGTGTAACGCACTTTACTAGTTTCGGTATTCAGGCCATCTAGCATGCATCGTGTGAAGTGTTTGCATGATTCGGGACCTTTGAGCATCATATTTCAGAGCTGGATCATGTGCCATTCTATACCATATTTCATCATTTTCCATGCTTTGTTAGAGTTGCATGTTGTGCCTTAGGATCGAGCCTTTGCATTCGTGCATGTTTGCATGTATTTTGGTTGCTCATTTTCATCATTTGGCCACTGATGTGGGTGTGGCTGAGGTTCACTTATATTGGTGTAAGTCCATATTGCATTGTGTATGCCATATAGCTCATGTGCATTGAGTATGCCATTCTAGATTCATAGCATTGTGTATGCTAATTGCATGCGTGCATATCATCCCTCGCATGCTAGCATGATTAGGTTGCATTGCATTTAGGGTTGCATGGTAGCCGCATTGTGTATGCCATCTCATTGCATTGTGTTTGGAGTATGGTTAATCCAAACATGGGAAACAAGGGACGTTTCGTACTCAAAGTGATGAAACGTGTCTCAATTCTCGGTCGCCGACACTCCGGATTACCCATGATGGAGTTTAGGCCTTGTTGTGTTTATATGTGCATTTATTTCATATTGAGTCATGCAATTCGACTCCTCGGTCATCGTGCATCGAGATGCGTGATTGGTGGCACGAGGATTGAGGTTTACACTCCCTAGAGCTTGTGCAATGACAGGGAGAGTGGTCGTGCATACATATGTGAAAATACTTTGTCATGCCCCTTTCTTGCTCTCTGTTGCAAGAAACCAGAAACCGACAGCAAAACTGGTCAACAACCTTCTGGAGCTTGGTACAGCATTCCGGGATCAATTGCAAACAGAGGCAAATCGGGGCATCGCGAGGAATTTCCCGACAAGGCGACTCGAGCATGCATGCATCTTTCATCATTCGGAATAGAGCTGAGGCGGTCCACGGATTTGCATGCTAGTTTATTCGCTTTCCTAGTTAATTTGTTAATTAATTAGGGTTTTGTAATATTTAATTAGCTAGAGTAGTTAATTATTTATTTGGACTGTATTATTTATTCGGACCCTCCGAGAGAGGGCCAATTGTTGTAATAAGTGCGCGTGTGTGTGATGTATGTTCTCCAACCCCACGTCTTTCTCCCTTTTATTTACCAGTTTATGATGGTTAGTTTAGGGCATGTTTCAATTAGCATACTTATGATAGCATGTTTGCATTCATTCATCTATTTTGCATGCACCGGGCTCGGCGCATCATACTAACTGCATCGTATTTCAATTCCAAGTTGAATACGTGTATCAATTGTTGCATTTCATATGTCATCTTATAATAGCCGAGCCTATCTTAGTTGTATTTTTGCATGTGTTGCATTAGGCATTTCAGCATAGTTAGGATTCATGCATGATTTCTAATTAGCTTCTTTCTTTGGCTCGGAGTACTCGGTAAGTGTTTATGCTTTAGCATCCTTGTATGTGTGTGAGTGCCTGTCATGATAGCATGCTTACCATGAGGATAACTGTTTATGTGATATAACTGCCCGAATGCCTGTGGGTGAAGGTTGGATTACTTGGATTGGAACAAGTCATTAATTGCGAGTTTTTAAGCCCGCTAGATAGTGGCAAAACCATGCTTTCTAAGCCCACCCGAGGGTGGCAAAATCTGCATTTTAAGCCTACTTGCGAGTAGCAAACCGCTTTCAAAAATAAACATGAAATATTTTGTTCCAATTCAGGTGACCCAGTCTATACTTGTATGCTGTGCGCATCACATAGTAATTCTAGACTAATAACCGAAATAAGAGTACATAATGTTTTCAAAACTCGATATCATGTTTAGTAGAGGCCGATCTTTGATCGAGCGAGCGGGGGTGCTCATAGTTGACCTTCTCCAATCGTACCCAAGTTCCCGAGTCGAGGCAACTTTGGCGATGACGGACACGTGGCCTTAGGCAATGAGTCAGGGTTTCCTAAATTCCCCCAAAATAAATATTTAGGTGGCGACTCTGTATCTGGCAAAGCAGTCCATGTTTGGCACTTCTTTCTAAAAATCTGTTTTCAAAACAATTTTCCAGATTTGGACTCTTTGACGATTCATCGGTCTTGCATTGCACTCTGCGAGATTAGATACAGGACCGTGACATTGAGTCCTGAACTGTAGTGAGCCCATATGAATAAAACGGGAGATTTCCCTCCCGGGACATTCGGGGACGTCTACAGTTTCTGGCGACTCTGCTGGGGATCTAGAGAACTTGGCTCGAACTCATGATATCTTGTTTTGATTACACTTATGTGTTTCTTTGCATTGAATTTGCATTGGTGCACCTAGGACATTGTGTTTGTCGTATGTTATTCCTGAACGGTTTGCCGGAGGCTCATTTTGCGAAGCGTGCCATAAGGCTGACCGGTTGCGGGCTCTGCCATGACGGGAATACAAACCTCAGTTTTACCGGGGCACCCTTTTTGACCATTCGACCTAGTGCGTATTCGGAATCCATAGTGGCCAATCCAAGCTAGGACAGGTTACTTACCCGATTATAGGTTATTTGAAACCGCTGCGTGCATAGTGAAACCTTAGCTCCTGACAAAATAGGACAGGGAAACCCTACCCCAATATGGGGGTGTTTTGGCTCTCACTTGCTTGTTATGTGCTTTTAGAGTGCGTCTCTATAGGAATGCATGCATCAGTTTCCAAGTTTGGGCATCAGGCTTGCGGGCACCAGTTCAGTATTTCGGGAATTAGTTATCTGCGGGTATCAGATTCAGTTTTGGGGACGGTAGTTTGGGAACAGTGATCAGTGCTTTTGAGAACAGTATATTCAGCTTATCGACTACGTGTTGTTACGCCCGACTATATGTTGTGTGTTTATTTTAAGCTGTTATGCTGTCTGTTTGTCTGGTTGTTTATTTTCTTATTATTGCTGTATTTATCTTTTTGCTAGGGTAGTGTAGCACAATTGCGTCAGAACGAGCAGATATTTCCTAAGCACTCTGGACCAGAGGTCGCCGACTCAATCGATCTGAGGATCTGGTCGACGGACAACCAGTGTTCCACTCTCTATCCCCAGTTATCAGACGGAGGCCGAGAAAATGCAGTGTATCCGAGCAAAGGTTACCAGAGCAGTGGTCTACCCCATCAGTGGACAGTCGGACCGAGGTCTCAATTGTTGCCGTAGAGATAGATATACCAGTCAGTCAGCAGGATCAGCAGAACATGGCCGAGATGGAAGAAATGATGCGTCAGCTTCAAGAAAGTATGAAGCTCATGTAAGAGGACGTTGCCCGCCAAGTGGAATTCTCCAAACAGCAGGCTGCGATCATGGCCCAGCAGACAGAGCTAATTACCTGGCTACAGTAGTAAGCCGGAGCATCAGCCTCACATCAAGCTCCTCCCGCACCAAGGGTCCCGCTACCTGGGGAGACACCGAATGTCCAGAATATCCTGCCAAATGTCCAGAATATCCAAGAGGATACAGACATCCCAACGGGGCCGACTCCGCCCCCTATTCTACCTCAATTGTCCAAGGCACCTACGCCTATCAATCAACCGGACGTTTCTTTCGAGTTCGAAGTGGACCCTACAGCATTGAAGTTGAGCAAGCTCGAAAAGTTGTTCAAGAAATCCCAAGGGGTAAAGTCCATCCCAGACATTGAGGACGGATATACCGACGTGGCTGTGATGCTGCCATATAGGTTCAAAATGCCACAAATCGACCGCTTTGACGGATTTGGGGATCCCATGGTGCATCTCCTATTGTTCTCAGATATACTATGGCCGATAGGCCTCACCAGACCACAGAAGCTTTCATTATTCGGTCGAACCCTGTCGAGTGTAGCCGTTATCTGGTATGCAAAATTAGAAGACGATGTCAAACGGAACTGGGATGAGATGGCCGAGACGTTCATTGCACAGTATTCATATAACACGTAAATCGAGATTACAACTCGTGGTCTTGAGACAATAAGGCAAGAGCCTAAGGAGAGTTTTTCTGATTTCGTAGCCCGCTGGAGGGCCAAGGCCTCAATGATGACCCTTAGGCCCACTGATAAGGATCAAATCCGGATGATTGTGCGCATTCTCCAACCTAAGCTTATGCAGAAAATGATCGTACTCCCCTTCCCTACCTTTTCAGATTTGCATGAGATGGGAGTACAGATTGAGGATGCCTTGAAGCAGGGCTTGATTGATAATGATAGAGAGTAACCCAGAAGAACCTTCAATCGCAACAACAATACAGGCACCAGCAATGCCGCAAATACTAGAGCTTCAGAAGTAAGCATGGTCACCACCATTCCCCCTCCAAGACCCATGGTAGCTACACCTTTCGCCGGCGTGTCCGGAAGCAACACACAAACCACCAAATACCAACCTCGAGGCCAGAGAACCTTCACCCCATTATATATGCCCCTGTCCAAGGCTCTGGGGGTATTAATCAGGAAGGGCACTTGAAGCCCCTGGAGCCGAGGCCATTGCCAAATCCACTCCCTTCCTCTCATAACCTAGCAAAATACTGCACATATCACCAACAACATGGTCAAGGCACTGACCAATGTTTTAGATTGCGTCATGAGATTCAAGATCTCATTGACAAGCAGGTGATTGTGCCTCCAGAAAAACCAAAGGTCACAACAAACCCTCTCCTACCGCACAACCAAGCTCCACCCCCCAAACGTATCAACTTTATCCAGACTGGGGTCGTGTCTTACGATCCTAGCATATATATCACCCCGTCCCACCTACCCAAGCCAGAGGTGCTCCTTCCTGACTGCATTGACTTGTGCATGTTGGACATCTCCAGAACCCAACCCGAACCAATGGTGGTGACTGTCGAAGACAGAACAGAGGAGATTTCAGGGGAGAATGGGATTGTTTAGTCAGAATTTGAGGAATCTGGGAGTTTTACTGAGGAGGTATACAGTCTGAGCGACTACATTATATTAGTAGGCCAGGTTAGGCCAAATGTGGAATTGCCGGCAGGGGCAGAGCTTTGTGTGATACAGGGGGATGAATCTAGTCAGAGGATAGATGACTTGGCAGCTATGGAAGGGGACTTTGCTAACCTCCAATTTTTCAATGAACGAGATCCAGAGGGCATGGTAGTTAACTGGTCAAATTTAGAAGAGTCAGCAGAGGTCACTGAGTGGCTTGATGACCTACCAGATGTTGTCGACGAAACTCAGTTGGAATGGGGCTCGACAGGGGCAAGGACATCAGTTGTGGCCAGAAGGGTCAGAAATCAGAATGCATCGCCGGAGAGCGCCGGTGTTAAGAATTTTGCTCAGGACTTGGGCATTGTGAATGTGGGCAGTGTTGAACAGCCAGTTGTATTGACGCAGTTGGAACAAGAAAGGTTCGGGGATTCTGAGAGAATCAGGAAAGCTAAGGCCCCTAAGGGGACTGAAAGTGCTATGTGCATGAGGATAGAGAATGCTGCGAGCATGTGGACGGAAAGTACTGCGAGTACAATTGTACCGGAGTCAGACAGGTGTCTGTCGGCTGCCGACGGCATGTGGTGGGAAGACGATGATCTATGTCTTGCCCACACGGACGAGGATTGGGGGAGTAACCAGCCAGACGATACCTGGTACATCGGCAAAGTCGATCATATGACTAGAAGCGGGCTGTATTTCAAGCCCCCACATCTAGATCAGCCAGAGGCGTCTGGGAAAGATAAGGAGGCGGAGAAACAAAAAGAGAAGCAACTCAATGAAGAGCCTGTGCTGAAGCAGTTGAAAAAGATACAGGCAAACATCTCCATCTGGGGACTGCTTATGGCATCGCGAGTGCATTGACAAGCTGTCTTATCGGCCATGGACAAGGCCAAGCTCTCAATAGACACCACGCCCGAACAGCTGGTGGGCTTAGTTTTTCCGGGAGGGGCTACCCCGATGTTGACTTTCTCCAACAAAGAATTGCCACCTGAGGGTGCGAACCATAGCAAGCCACTCTACATCTCTGTGGAGTGCAGAAACAAATGGATACCCGTGGTGCTTGTCGACACAGGGTCCGCCATCAATGTGTGCCGGCAAGGACTGCATATGCAATCGGTTTAAAGATCGCGGACTTTGTGCCGACAGCCCAAGTGATTCGGGCATATGATAACACAAGCAGAAAAGTAATGGGGATAGTGAAAATTCAGACCAAGGTTGGGCCGGGACAGCATGAGGTAGACTTTCACGTCTTAGATGTTCCTGCGACCTTCAATCTACTTTTGGGACGGCCGTGGTTACACCAAGTAAATGCAGTTTCGTCCACCTTGCATCAGATGGTGAAATACCCCCATCAGAAGGGAGTAGCCATCATTTTTGGAAATTCGTCGATCCATCCACCGCCAGAAGTATCTACGCCAGTTTTGGAAATTAAGCACGGTATAGAGGATGTGTTCATGTCGGGTTTTTCCCTGGCTGAGGCCCGGGTCGTGCAGAACATCTTAGCTATTAATGAGGGGGTGTATGCTAGCGCACAATCAGTATACCTCATGAACAAGCTTCAACACATCCCCGGGATGGAATTGGGAAAGAGCGGCCGGAAGGGCGTTGCAGCATTGGCCGATGTGCCACACAACCCACACACCTTTGGCTTGGGTTATCTGCCCACCAAAGAGGATTGGATAAAGAAAGGTAAAGAGATGGCTGGGAGAGCCAGAGCGAAGCAGGCGAGGAAGCCTTTTGAGCTAATGCACCGACCCATCCAGGGTACCCTAAACGAACGCTTTGTCCGGGAGGGGGAGAACTTTCCATTTTGTGCCTTCCCAGAGCCGTGGATAAACGAAGAGAGGCGCCGTGTGCCAGGGTTTGAGATTTTCTTTGACCTACAGTTATCCGGGGATGACGTTGTCGAAGAGCAGACGGACCCATTAGCTGAGGCTGAGCAGAGCAAGAAAGTGGAGTCTGAGGACGCTGAAAGTGAAATGGGGGTAGCGTTGGCATGTCTACTTTCAAATCCTCCGATCGAACAGAAGTGCTTGGGGGATAACTTCTCAGTATACGTGATTGGGAATGAAACGGCTGCGGGCCTACCAGTAAACATTTTGGATGCATCTATCGCACCCTCTCTCATTTAGCAGTATGAAGAGGGATTTTTGTCAAGAATTATCGGGTCAGGTAGTGAGCCGGAATCTGATTCCACCGAGTCTATTGAGTCGGAATCAGGTTCCAGCTCGACTGAGTCTGAGTCCGGTATTCCAGGGGGTGATAACCCAGATACCACAGTCCTGTCCAGGTCATCTTTTTCTTTCTCTTTTGAGTCTGTTATAACCGAGGAATCGGACGATTTGGATGTGCTTAATGAGAAGGATGTGGCTGTGATTTCTGAGTACTTTTCTGTGCCCTTGATTTATTATATTAATCAGCACTTTCAAAACTTTGATGAAAACGACGAGGAAGAAATTCCTCCGATTTTGCAACAATTAATTGATCAAGAGCAAGAGAGATTTGTTCAACCTTTAATGGATGAAATCACTACTGTGAATATTGGTACTAAGGAGGACCTGCGGCTGGTCCAGATCGGGTCCACGTTGTCTTTGGAGGAACGCGAGCGCTTAGTCACTTTATTAAAAGATTTCAAAGATGTTTTTGCATGGTCCTACAATGACATGCCTGGAATCGATCTTGAGATCGTACAGCACCGGATCCCTCTTGACCCCGAGGCCCGACCTGTTAAAAAAAACCCAGAAGGATCCGCCCGGACTGGGCTCTCAAGATTAAGGAAGAGGTCACCAAGAAAATTGACGCAGGATTCCTACTAGTATCCGAATACCCAACTTGGTTGGCCAACATCATTCTGGTGCCGAAGAAGGATGGTAGGATCCGGGTATGCGTGGATTTCAAGGACTTGAATAGAGCTAGTCCGAAGGACGACTTCTCCTTGCCGCATATTGATGAGTTAGTGGACTTCACAACGGAGCATGCTTTGCTTTCATTCACGGATGGTTTCTCAGGCTATAATCAGATTGTAATGGCACCCGAGGACCGAGAGAAGACTGCTTTCACCACCTCTTGGGGGACCTACTGTTACAGAGTGATACCGTTTGGGTTGAAGAACGCTGGAGCTACATATTAACGGGCCGCGACCACGATATTGCACGACATGGTCCACAAAGAGGTAGAGGTGTACGCGGATGACATGATTGTCAAGTCCAAAGAAAGAGAGGGCCACTACACCACCTTGCAAAAGTTCTTTCAAAGGATCAGAGAATTTCGGTTGCGGCTGAATCCTCAGAAGTGTACGTTTGGTGTTACAGTAGGGAAAATGCTGGGGTTTCTGATTACACAGAGAGGTATCGAAGTCGACCCTTCCAAAATCAAGGCCATCTTAGAAATGCCACCACCAAGGACTGAAAGGGAGGGGCGAGGCTTTTTAGGTAAAGTGCAATTCATAAGATGGTTTATCTCAAAATTAACCTTGATTTGTGAACCGCTTTTTGGCCTCCTGAAGAAAGGAAAGAAATTCCAATGGGACGGTCGATGCCAAGCTGCTTTTGAACAGATCAAGGAATACTTACAGAACCCGCCCGTGTTGTCACTGCCAGAGCCGGGGAGACCGTTGATTTTGTATCTTTCAGTAACTGAGACTACAATGGGCTGCATGCTCGCGCAAGAATCAGAGGACAAAATGGAGAAAGCCATCTACTACCTGAGCAAGAAGATACTGGAGTATGAGACTCGCTACACACTATTGGAAAAGGCTTGCTTAGCCTTAGTATGGGCTACTAGGAAGCTGCGGCACTACCTGTTAGCTCACTCTGTAATATTGGTTTCACGACAGGATCCCATCAAATATCTTTTCGAGAAACCGGCACTTACGGGTAGGTTAGCTCGTTGGTTGCTGTTGCTTTCCGAATTTGATCTGAAATATGTGACGCGCAAGTCAGTTAAGGGAAGAGCGGTAGCGGAGTTCCTAGCCGATCATCCAGTGGAAGGAGGTGAAGCAGTTGAGTACTTATTCCTAGATGAGGCCATTTTGCATATCGAAGATGAAACTTGGACGATGTACTTTGACGGAGCGTCAAATCAATACGGGTATGGGATAGGAGTGTTGCTGATAGCATCCGACAATTCCCGTATCCCTCTAGCCTTCAAACTCCGGTTCAAAGTCTCGAACAACGAAACAGAATATGAAGCATGCATTGCTAGTTTAGAAGCAGCCCTAGAACTAGGGGCAAAACGGTTGGACATCATTGGGGACTCGAACCTTGTTGTCTCTCAAGCGAAAGGAGATTGGAAAGTCAAAGAAGAAAAAATGATAATGTATCACCAGGCCTTAGACTTGTTAGTTCCTCGGTTTGAGAAGCTAAACTTTGCTCATTTGTTAAAAGAGAACAACAGGTTCGCAGATGCACTAGCAACTCTATCTTCCATGATAAATATTTCTGTTAAAGTCCGGATGTGCCCAGTCGTTATCAAGCAGAAATTTGTGCCGGCTTACAAATCGATTGCTGCTATAGATGAGGTTCAAGATGAGAACCCCTGATATTATGATATTTGGAATTTCTTGGAGAAGGAAGCATATCCACCAGGGGTAAATGCCAAGGATAAAAGGGCAATTAGAAGAATGGCCGTTCAGTTCATCATCTATGAAGGTAAATTGTATAAGAGAGGTCATCTGGGAATGCATAAGCTGTGCGTTGAAGCTGAAAAATCAAAATGCCTGATGGAGGACATCCATGGAGGGGAATGCGGTGCGCATATGAACGGGGTAATGCTAGCGCGGAAGATCCTCAGACAAGGTTATTATTGGTCCACCATGGAGGAGGATTGTTTCGGCTTTGTTCGGCGATGCCACAAGTGTCAGATCCATGCAAACCGCATGAACATTCCGCCATCGAAGCTGTACAATATGACTTCGCCATGGCCATTTTCAGTTTGGGGAATTGATGTGATCGGGACTGTCACTCCGAAGGGGTCGAATGGGCATGAGTTCATCCTAGTCGCGATAGATTATTTCACAAAGTGGGTTGAGGCCCAATCCTATGCTGTGTTGAAGGCGTCGCACGTTGCAAAGTTTATCAGAAACAACATCATCTGTCGTTATGGGGTCCCAAACGAGGTCATTTCAGATAATGGTTCCCACTTCAAGAAGGAAGTGATTGACTTGTTAGAGAAATACAACGTGGCTTTTCATAAGTCATCCACATACCGGCCGCAAACCAATGGAGCGGTTGAGGCCGCCAACAAGAACATCAAGCACATACTGCAGAAGATGGTGGAAGCCTATCGGGATTGGCCAGATAAGCTGTCATTTGTTCTGTGGGGTTACTAGACGTCAATTCGAACTTCTACTGGGGCGACTCCGTATTCATTAGTTTATGGGATGGAGGCCGTTCTACCTATCGAGATTGAGGTTTCGTGAGTGTTGACTGAGTGTCAAATAGCTGAAGCAGATTGGCAGCAGAGCAGATTTGAAGAACTCATGCTCTTTGATGAGAGAAGACCGAAAGCACTGTACCATGTTCAAGCTTATCAGTGTAGAATTGCCAGGGCTTTCAACAAGAAAGTTAAGTCCAGGAATTTGAAAGAAGGGGATTTGGTGCTCAAGGACAACCGAGCTCCCATCCACGACCCTAGGGGCAAGTTCAGACCCAATTGGACTGGCCCTTACATCATCAAGTCTATCTGGTCAGGTGGAGCTGTGGTTCTGATGGACCTAGATGGCCTAGAGTTCTCACAACCGATCAACATGGACAAGTTGAAAAAATATTACCCCTGAGAGGCTCGCAAGGCCGAAAACCCGAGAGGGCGACCTAGGCAAAATTTAGAGCACAAAAAAAATTAAAATTATAAAAACTGAGCTCGCAAGGTTGAAAACCCGCAAAGGGCGGCCTTGGCAAAAGTTAGAGCGTAAAAAGAGAGTGAAAATACTCGAGTGAACCCCAGCCTGAACTACGTAAGGCTTGATTCCCATCTTTGGGATACGTAGGCAACTTCATCCTGAAGTTGAGCAATAAACTCTTCCCCGATCAACTTTGTCCATTTGATCATCTCGGCCATCTTTGTCTATTCAGCATTCAAGAGTTCAGTTATGATCTCCGGTGCAGTGCTTTTCAGACTAGGGGCAACTTTCCGTTGTTGTGTACTATTCAGACTAGGGGCAACTTTCTAGTTTCTAGGATCCGAGGTTGTCCATCTCAGTGACAGTTTTCAGGCATGTCCAGTTCTGATCCATATCGAAAATGGTTTTGAAAAGTTTTAATAAAAGTTGACTTTGTTCAAAATTAATCTTTTTACAACTTAGACCATTTTTGGACCAAATCGGAAAATTTTCAGTACCCACAACCTTCAATCTCATTGATTTCAATACAGAGTTCTCCTGCTCTTGCATACAAATTGAAGTTGCTTTTTATTACACTCATAAAGAAAACTTGAAAGTACTAATAAAGCAATAAATTCGGGGCATAGATAAATCAAGTGTTCCCGTGCCCCCTCCTAGAGCTGGTCGAAGCCTTTGATGCCAAAGTGGGCCCTTCCTGTGCCTCTTCATTGAGCCAATCCAAACACTCATCAGACAAAGTGCAACTGAAAGTGGGAGCAGGGACCAGGAGCTCTCTAGTCCTCCATGCTGTGGCATACCGGGCAAGTCGTGCGCCTCAGACTGGGAATGCAGCAGAGTACTCTATCCCCTCTGGCAGGCAAGTCTGATCATGTCCGAACTGGCACCGGAACCGGAACAGAAAATAGAAGACACAGTGTGTCATGCCAATCAATTGAATCCCAGGTTGACGGGTCATGTTGTAACTCATTGCCAGTAGATTGAGCCAAGGGCAGCGCCAAACGATACGGTTTGCAAACAAACTGCACATCCAGTTATACCACCACCCTTCATCCAGGGCATCGACCAGGCGTTGTCGAGAAAAGTACCCGCGAGCTGAGTATGCTGGGCAAGACTCCACAATCTGTAACTTGTCCATCAACCACACCTGGGGAGGGATAAAAAATGAGAGAATAAAGAATAGAGAGATGTACGAAGAGAGAAAAGTAAGAAAAGGATTTTGTGAGAAAAACCGAGCCTGAGGGCCGAGTGATGTGAGCAATACATACGTGAGATTGGGTGGGAAACATTACCTGCAATAGCAGTGGGCTCCCCGTAAGCCTAGCCGTCTCCTGGCGATGAAAAGCGTCTAAGCCCATCAATGTCTCAGCCAATGTCATGGCAATGCAGCTCTTGCCCTCCTTCAAACCTTAGGCAACCTCGATCAACCGGACACTGAATCCACCAGAGCCCGGGGCAAGCAAGAAATGAAATAGCAAGCATAGGCAAAACGCGTGTCGCCGATAGCTCTGCCAATGATGGTCGCCACGGTCACCAGCATCAGAAAACCGGCGAACCAAGCTTGGGATGTCTAGTTCCCCGTCGTGAATCAATGATCGAGCCTCATGAAAAGTGAGGCCTCACATTCGTCCTAGGGCTTGGACGTGGCCAAATCGGAGTTGAAGCAAGATTTCCTCATTGCGCTCGGGTTCCATCAAAGCTTGGAAATCTTCGAAAGTAGGACACATCTCTTGCCCGCCAAAGCTAAAAACGTGTGTTACCGGATTCCAAAACCTTGCCGCGGCATGGAGGAAAGGAAGATGTAGTGGAGTACGGCCTAGCGTGAATAGTGCATTCAAGCTGAAGCCCCAGAAGATCAACTTTTCCGAGCCATCCAGAGGAGCAATCCAAGCTGTGAGATTTTGGATGAGGAACGCCTCCATTTTGATGCAAAACTGAGATGAAATGAATGAACCATGAGGCTGGAACTTTTAAAGAGGATAAGGCACTGTTCGAGGGACACGTGTCAAAAAATTGGTGGTTGCCAAACCAGGTGGTCGGCCGATAGCCTTTTTTGGAAGGCCGACCACCCCTTGGTCTCCAATGAAAAAAACTGGTCGGCCAGCTTCCTTAGGTGGTCGGCCATAGAGAGGAACAGGGCTTTGGTCTTGTCCTAGTTTCTAGAAGGAAGTTCCTAGCATTTCCATGCGTCGGGAGTGTTGAAGGTTCGAGTTTACCTCAGTTTCGGATATGTTCCGTCACCCAGATCGTCCGAAATGTATTTGTTTATCGAGTTGTTGTTTTTGTTTACCAAGTTGTTGTTTTTCTTACCGAGTTGTTTTGTTTACCGAGTCGTTAGGTTTTGTCGAGTTGTCAAGTTTTGTATATCGAGTTGTTATTCTTTGTTTACTCAACATTGTTGTGTCTTGCTTATCGAGTTGTAAACTTGCTAAGGTTTTGTTGTTTCTTAGTAAGTTAAGTTGTTTACTTTGTTGCGTCGGTTCACTACCTGACTTGGCAATTTTCAATGCACAATTCCATTCAATCTCATTTTCGTGCAAAATGATGCGATGCGATGCTGAGAACATAAAATACAACACCTTTTGAACAAAAAGTTGTTTCATTCCATCATGCTTTCTTTGTTACAACATTTTACAACAAGGGTACACGTTTTATAGAGAATAAAACTGCCTAATAATGTACAAATGTGCTACAACTACTAGTAAAGAAGACAAATAAAGCAGGAACAGCTGCATCAAGTGCTATCAGGTACAGGACTGAGAGGCTCTCTTCGTCCTCTTCTGCGGAACAACCTCTGTATCGGCATCGTCATCTGAATCGGAGCCACCATCCTCGGAACCCTCCTTGGCATCATCACCACTACCAAAATCAGAGCCAGGGTCACCCTCTCTGTCAGCGAATGTCTCTGACTGGGGATGCACAGACGCATCCTCCTCACTGGACTCCTCCTCTATTACAGGCACTCTTCGTCCGCCCCGCCCGCGAGTCGAACCCCCTCTCCTAGCTCTCCGAGAAGGCCTGGATGGCCCGGCCTGTGGCCCAGTATGTAGCGGAGGCATCCAAAAAGAAAGAGCGCAATTTGAATACATCAGCCAAAGTATGTATATCAGATGCAGATGAAAGAAAACTACATAGAGTGGATGTATGCAGATACAATACATGAATGTGGTGTGTGTCAGATGTGCTCTACACATACAGTCAATCAATGTTGTGAAAAGTTCAAGTTCAGCATGTCATCAGAAGTATGATAAATGCAAGAAAATTAAAGAGTACCGGGACACCGACGATGGACAACTGCGTCTCTCTTCGCAAGACCATGCCCTCAAGTGAGGCCACCAACCCGAGCAACCCCTCAGTATACTTGCTGGGAGGCTGCAGATGCAAGTGCAAGTCATTAGTAAATGAATGAATGTCCAAGTATCTGAGTGATAAATCAAAGCTGTAAAGCATACCGGTGGCGAGTCAGGGTCTCTGACATATCGGTGATCTGGCATAGGAGGCTCTATCAGAATCGGGTAAGAAGTCCCGTATTGCCATCCTGTCAACTCAGTCGGGATATCTGGCTATCCGGCGTGATGATAAGTCGGGGAAATCGGGAGGACCAGTCTAGTCCCACCTCTCAATATACCGACCCTGCTGGTCGAAGGAATGTCTGCAGCCCAGGCCCGGCTCGATGATGGCATGCCAACGGACCTCCTCGTGGGAGTACGGACACCTGTCAATGGAGGCATCAAGTATGTATGATGGTAAGTCGCGTACTTCCCCTCCTCCAAATGTAAAAGTACGTCGGTACCCAACATGGCGCTATCGACATCTTGGGGAGTGAGCCCCTCAGTAGACCGCATATCGTCCGGAGGTACTGCGGGGACACTCTGCTCGGGGAAGCCCATAGTCTGGCGCATGAAGCAGTCCCCTAGAAACCAGGCCCTACCAACGAGCCCCTCAAATAGGATCCTGTACCGAGAAGCGGCCCATCCTCCAACAAACTGAAATCGGGTATCTCCACCCATGGGCGCCCAGGGCTGCCATGTGATCTGCGCATAACCAATGCATAAGCCGATTAGAAATCGTAAATGTGCAAGATGAATCAAAGATGAAAACATGAAGAACCGAGAGTTCTAAATTACCTCGGTCGTCCGCACTGTATCAAAAAATTGCCGCAGGTAGGGGATAGTCTCCCAAGCTCTCGGCAGGTACTGGCCCTCAAATACGAGCGAGTAAGAAATCATGAGAGGCACCTCCACCTCAAGCTTCGGGGCTAGTGTCGAAAAGTACGCGAAAACCCATAGATGTGGAAAACAGGGCAATAGCCATCAGAATACAGAATGCTGAGTGCAGAATGTGAATACGGAATGTACAGAGAATGCAGAATGCTGAGAGCAGAATGCAAAGTACAGAATGTAAAGTGTGCCGTGTGTGCAGTGTATAGATAACGAAAAGTAGAAATGTAAATCAAGAGGGCAGAAAGTACCTCCCAGGCTCTCCAATAACCGCTAACTATGTTCTCCCGTCCGCGGGAGGTCGCACTCATGTAGCAGTAGAGGGTAGCCAAGTCGGCGCCACCCCAGTCATACTGGCTGACCTGTGATAGGTTTACCAGAGCACTCAGCAGATAAAGTCCAACGGTGTTCCCCCTATAGGAGAACAGAGTGGTCCCGAAAAAGAACATCAAAAATCCCCGAGTGTACTGTGCTATCTCCTCGGGAGTCTTGGGCACAGTCTCCCTGAATTATGTGGAAAACCAAGTGTACCAAACTCAGCCCGAAGATCTGTCAACCGGTGGGCGAGCTCCCAACAGATAAATCAAGGCAGCCTCCCACTCACCCACATCCTCATCATAGGGAATCGGCCGGCCAGCCACGTCAAGGCCAGTCAACACCGCAAAGTCGAACGGGGTCATCGTCATGTCTCCAGTAGCCGAAAAATGGAAGGAGTTTGTGGTGTCCCACTCTACAAGGGCTCCCATCAAAGTCCTGCTCGCTGGGTAACGTGATATCCCCGTACAGAAGGGTCCGAACCCTGCCTGGTCAACCAGATCGTGAACGGCCTCTGGGAGCTCCTCGTACCACTCCCTGGCAATGATTGATCCATATCCTCATGTAATACGGGAAGATACCAGCATTCAGAATGAACACATGTGTTCAATTTCAAAATAAAGTATATGAGCTGTGTGCAAATTAAATCAGATACAATGCCATGAGCTGCGTGTTGAACATGAAGTATATAGGCTGCGTGTTCAGAATTGAAGTGTGTGAGCTGTGTGTTCAACATAAAGCATATGGGCTGTGTGTCCATCTCAAAGTTCGAACTGTGTGTTCACCTCAAAATTTGGGCTGCGTGTTCAGAAATTTAACAGTTTGGGCTGCGTGTTCAACTCTCAACCAGTGGGTATTGTGTGTTCACCTCAAAATTTGGGTTGCGCGTTCAGAAATTCAATAGTTTGGGCTACGTGTTCAACTCTCAACCAGTGTGTGCTGTGTGTTCACATCAAGATTTGGGCTGCATGTTCATAAATTCAACAATTTGGGCTGCGTGTTCAACTCTCAACCAGTGTGTGCTGTGTGTTCACCTCAAAATTTGGGCTGCGTGTTCAGAAATTCAACAGTTTGGGCTGCGTGTTCAACTCTCAACCAGTGGGTGCTGTGTGTTCACCTCAAAATTTAGGCTGCATGTTCAACTCTCAACCAGTGTGTGCTGTGTGTTCACCTCAAAATTTGGGCTGCGTGTTCCGAAATTCAACAGTTTGGGCTGCGTGTTCAACTCTCACCGGTGTGTGCTGTGTGTTCACCTCAAAATTTGGGCAGCGTGTTCAGAAATTCAACAGCTTAGGCTGCGTGTTCAACTCTCAACCAGTGGGTGCTGTGTGTTCACCTCAAAATTTGGGCTGCATGTTCCGAAATTCAATAGTTTGGGCTACGTGTTCAACTCTCAACCAGTGTGTGCTGTGTGTTCACCTCAAAATTTGGGCTGCGTGTTCAGAAATTCAACAGTTTGGGCGGCGTGTTCAACTCTCAACCAGTGTGTGCTGTGTGTTCACCTCAAAATTTGGGCTGCGTGTTCCGAAATTCAACAGTTTGGGCTGCGTGTTTAACTCTCAACCAGTGTGTGCTGTGTGTTCACCTCAAAATTTGGGCTGCGTGTTCAGAAATTCAACAGTTTGGGCTACGTGTTCAACTCTCAACCAGTGTGTGCTGTGTGCTCACCTCAAAATTCGGGATGCGTGTTCAGACCTCAAAGACAGTGATCTATGTGTTCAACTCTCAACCAGTGTGTGCTGTGTGTTCACCTCAAAATTTGGGCTGCATGTTCAGAAAGTCAAGTGTTTGAGCTGTGTGTTCAGACTTAAAAAATAGTAGGCTACGTGTTCATAATCAACAAGTCTGGGCTGTGTGTTCAGATTTCAGAAAATAGTGGACTGTGTGTTCGCCGTCAAATAATGGGCTGTGTGTTCATCATCAAAGTGTGAGCTGTGTGTTCAGAAATTCGAGTGCTTGAGTTGCGTGTCAACTTAACAAAATACTGTGCTGTGAGCTGTGTGCTAGAATAAACAGAAGTATGGTGTGTGAACGTGTTCAGAACGAGCAGATAAAAAATACAAAGCAAAAGCATGAAATGCGCAAAAAAATGCAGATTACATTGCAGAAAATGTAAAAATAAAGTACGTACCTCTCGCGCCTAGTGAGAGAGGTAAGACTCTGGCTCCCGTAGTAATAAATCTGCGGGCGCTCGTCGATCGAAGTCGGTAAAATGATAGAAAGTGCTCACTGGAAGGATGTACTCTGGAGGGTCGTACCTCTCGGGATCGAAGGGGCAAACACTCGGGGGCAAGGACATAATGTCTAAATCATCCCCGGCACCTGGAGGACCTCCGCCATGAGGAAAATGGCCCGCCATTTCAAGAAATCTGCAAAAAGGAGCAAAAATGAGCAAAATGAGCCAAAATTGGAAAAAGTGAACAAAAGTTAACTCTCGGGAAATGAAAAAGGCAACAAAAGTCAACTCCCGAGAAAATGTTCCGAATGTTGAGGCAAACTTACCTCAAGTGGTGAAAATGGAGAAAGAAGCTCCGAAATCAAATTTTAATCGGTCCAAAGTGAAGAAAACCAAAAGATTTCGTGAAACAACTTTGCATGGGGCATTGGAAAACGCATATAGAGCGCAGATCTGAGAGAGAAAATGGTCTAGGAAGGAAGGAGCACTGATTTTGGACTTGGAGTTATGTGGAAAAGTGCTTTGGCCAAGTATATTTAAAGAAATAAATGCAAAAGGACAAAACTGCCCCTGTTTTTGGCAGAGTGGTCGGCCGACCACCTTTTATGGTAGGCCGACCACCCCCTTGCATTAAACCTAGTAGTGGTAGGCCGACCACCCCCTTGCATCAAACCTAGTTGGTGGCCTCCCCACCTGGTCGGTGGTCTTCCTAGGTGGCCTCACATTCCTCTTTGAGCTCCCTGCAAATTTTGGTGGTGATCGGAGTCCCCGGCACTCGAGAAAGTACAAGGAAAGTGCACTTTTCAGCACGAAATCCCTCTGCGGGAACTTCAACTCCAACTTTCAATGCGTGTTTCATCGTTACTCGCCGAGAGCGAGGTGTATCCTTTTTGAAAGCGTTGTGACCCTTCTGGGAGGTAAACCGGAGGTCGAGATTTGAGTTGTCCTCGTCAAAGCTTGCATTTCTTTGCTCAATGTTTTGTTTTAAACATGCTCGTAAAGTCGCACTTATCCAGCATTTTTATGCATGCCACTCGCATTGTTATGAACATCGCATACATTGTGGTGCACGTTTCACCGGTATTGTCATACCTCCATACTTAACTTGCATTGTCACGCGCGCTTCTCTCGCATTGCGATGCACTTTCCCATCGGCACCATGTTTGTCTGCATTCGATGTGGTGTTGAACATGTGTTGCTAACTATGTTGTGCTTGTTAAGTTTCTCTCTTTTGCAGGCACGATATTGTATGTACAGTTCATTTGAAGCTGGTGTGACCAGACGAACCGCGCAGGTATTGTATCTTCTTCGTATGAGACGTAGCGAGAATTGTGATTCTCTTACATTCTTACTGCATGAAATGTAGTTGTTGCTTTGCATTCTTGCTTAAAACTGTTGCATCTATTGTGAATATTTGCTTCATTACAGTTTGTTGCTTTGCATGATCATGAGTTACGTTCGACTTGGTGCATATCATTTTGCATTTTGCCCCCCACCTGCGGGCATGCCTGCGGGCGCATCTCTTTTATCTTGCCTGTTTGTCTAAATCTTTGGCCTTGTCAAAAATGGGTCGTCTCTAGGCTTTGACATTCACTCCCGTCACTTATGACTTTCGAGTTCTGTCAAAGACAGGCAACTGTAGACACCCCATTTTTGACCGACCTTAAGACTCAGACGTCACCAACTGAGCGCTCGATGATGTTGCATATTGTGCTCGTTCTGAGGTTGCAAAGTCTCGGCTGAGAGCCTTGCCTCCGGGCTTCGGAACCTTTTCGTGCCTTGCCTCGGTTTGTGAACTAGGTCCTATTTTCTCTTCCCGAAGGGAGGGAGAGGTCTCGTAGACCATCTCTCAGTGGCCGTCGGCTACGTTTCGTGGTCGTAGGTCATTTTTCCCGTTTGGAGACCAGTTTTCGGTTTTCAGAGTGTCGACCGCGCACCTCGGTTCGGGACCGCTTAACTTTCTCCATTTGCTTCGGTTTTTGGCACAAACCTTGTTTCCTCTCTCTAGAGGGACACTGTGGCCCGGGAGACCACCTTCGTGGTCGCACGCCACTTTCGATGCTTAATAGTCAGTTTTCGGGGCCCCCGGCTGCGCGTTTTGGTCCCCCGAACCTTCGTTTCGCATCGGTGTGGGTTCATTTTTGGCATGGACCCTAGTTTCATTGTTAGGAAGGTGGTAGTAGGGTGGGAGACCACCTTTTCTTCTTGGAGATCACCTTTCCCCGGTCGGCCGGTTTTTCTTGACAGGTAAGTGGTCTCCCTCACTTTTGAGCCACAATTTCTGGTCTTCCATACCACCATTGAGTTGCATTCACCTGGGAGACCACCAATATGGGTAGGCCGACCACCTTTTCAACTTGAACCTTTTGACCCTTGGTCAGCCGACCACTTGAACTGGTCAGCCAACCTTCTGCTTTTTTGTCTCTTTGAGTGCTATCCAGCTGTGCCAGCAGGGAGGCATTTGCCCCATCCTCCGAGGATTGACCCTCTTGTTTTGGCTTCTTAAAGAAGCTTGGTCCCTTTTGCTTAGCTTCTAAGAGAAGCTTGACCTTTTGTTGAGCTTCTTGAGGAAGCTTGACCCCTTTAGTCTAGCTTCCTCAAGAAGCTTGACCCTTTGGTTTAGCTTCCTTTAGAAGCTTGGCCTCTTTGCTCCAAGCTTCTTAGAGGAGCTATAGACCTCCTCTTCTATAAGAGGGAGCCTCTCCCTCATGAGCCAAGGTTGAGAAATTTTGGCTGAGGCATACACCTCTCTCTCTCTATATATATATCATTCTCTTTTGGTGTCCAAAACTCCTAGTTCTTGGCCCCATTGCACTACACCTCCAAGCACAACACCTCCATGGTCAACCTAAGCACCTAGGAGCTCATTTTTAGAGGTTTAAGAGTTCCTATTTTGGTCCAGAAGCTGCTGGCCTTCTTCTCTACAAGGGTAAGTCTCTATTTCCCTCTTTGTAGCCTTATTTTGTTTCATAGTTTAGCTCTATTTGCAAGCATATTTAGGCCTTGTCATAAACTGAAAAAAGTCTTTTTTTGAGCTTCTAAACATGTTTGTTTAAGGCCATTTCTCTGTTGGGGGTCATCTACCCCCTTGCATGCTTCATTTCCTCTTGTTTTAAGCTATGCATTAGAGCATTTGTGTTGGCCTTGGTTTGGCCTTTTAGCCAGTGAAATCCAATAGATTTTCAGTGGCTAACATGTGTTTTTGAGCCTCAAAATCAGAGAGGGGTGACCCTCTCACCCCTTGTTTTGTTTACTAGCTTTGTTGGGCTTACAAAGGAGCCCCTATTTGCATGTTTCAAAGCCATGTTTCAGGCCACTTTTTGTGAGTTTTGTGACCTTCATAGGCTCTATCCAGAGCCCTTTTTACCATGTTGAATGTCTATTATACATGTGTAGAGTAATCCACTACAAGGCCTTCCAAAGGGGTCTTTATTTGCATGCTTCCTAGACTCATTTCAGGCCCTTTTTAGTGAGTTTTAGGGTCCTCATAACCTCTGTCCAGAGGTATTTTTTCCATTTGGTGCGTCCATCATACATGTGTAGAACAACCCTCTCATTGGCCTTTCAAAGGAACACTTCATTCTAACATGTGTTGACTGAGTTTCAGTGGGTTTTTGCTCATATTTTGGCATGCCATGTTTCTATTTTTGGCTGGTTTGGTGGCCCCTCATGTGATTCATATACATGTAGTGTAAACCATGCTTACTAGCCTATGTTGCATGTTGTTTTGGCCCTCCATGTTAGCACTTTTTGGCCATGCCTTAAACTAATTTTGTACATGTTTTGGACTGCCTTAGCTCTATTTTTGGGTCTCATGGTCGAACAATGTTTGTTTTGCATGCCTGTAGTTCAATATCCATGCTTAACTTTGAGTTTTGAGGTCCATCGCATGCATATACTGAGGTGTTTCCATGTTTTGGGGCCATTGCACATCATATTTCAGAGCTTATATGCATGCCATATTTCCATGATTTCCACTATTTAAGTGCATTAGAGAGTCGGGCTTGTATGCCTCATTTACCGACCATTGCATGGGCTTCATTTGAATGCATTCCGAGCCATCATTTTAGACCAATTTCCCACTGTCTTGGACCTGCCTAGGTTCTTTTTAGGGTTGGTTTTGCCATTTGTGCATTGCTTTGTGTACCTCTAGTGTAATGTACTTCACTAGTTTCGGTATTCGGGCCATCTAGCATGCATCGTGTGAAGTGTTTGCATGATTCGGGACCGTTGTGCATCATATTTTAGAGCTGGATCATGTGTCATTCTATGCCAGATTTCATCCTTTTCCATGCTTTGTTAGAGTTACATGTTGTGCCTTAGGATCGAGCCTTTGCATTCGTGCATGTCTGCATGTATTTCGGTTGTCTCATTTTCATCATTTGGCCACTGATGTGGGTGTGGCTGAGGTCCACTCATATTGGTGTAAGTCCATATTGCATTGTGTATGCCATATAGCTCATGTGCATTGAGTATGCCATTCTAGGTTCATAGCATTGTGTATGCTAACTGCATGCGTGCATATCATCCCTCGCATGCCAGCATGATTAGGTTGCATTGCATTTAGGGTTGCATGGTAGCCGCATTGTGTATGCCATCTCATTGCATTGTGTTTGGAGTAGGGTTAGTCCAAACACGGGAAACGAGGGACGTTTCGTACTCAAAGTGATGAAACGTGTCTCAATTCTCGGTCGCCGACCCTCTGGATTACCCATGATGGAGTTTAGGCCTTGTTGTGTTTATATGTGCATTCATTTCATATTGAGTCGTGCAATTCGACTCCTTGGTCATCGTGCATCTAGATGCGTGATTGGTGACATGAGGATCGAGGTCTACACTCCCTAGAGCTTCTGCAATGACAGGGAGAGTGGTCGTGCATACATATGTGAAAATACTTTGCCATGCCCCTTTCTTGCTCTCTGTTGCAGCAAACCGGAAACCAACAGCAAAACTGGTCAACAACCTTCTGGAGCTTGGTACAGCATTCCGGAATCAATTGCAAACAGAGGCAAATCGGGGCATCGCGAGGAATTTCTCGACAAGGCGACTCGAGCATGGATGCATCTTTCATCATTCGGAATAGAGCTGAGGTGGTCCACGGATTTGCATGCTTTCCTAGTTAATTTGTTAATTAATTAAGGTTTTGCAATATTTAATTAGCTAGAGTAGCTAATTATTTATTCGGACTGTATTATTTATTCGGACCCTCCGAGAGAGGGCCAATTGTTGTAATAAGTGTGCGTGTGTGTGATGTATGTCTTCCAACCCCACGTCTTTCTCCCTTTTATTTACCAGCTTATGATGGTTAGTTTAGGGCATGTTTCAATTAGCATACTTATGATAGCATGTTTGCATTCATTCATCTGTTTTGTATGCACCGGGCTCGGCGCATCATACTAACTGCATCGTATTTCAATTCCAAGTTGAATACGTGTATCAATTGTTGCATTTCATATGCCATCCTAGAATAGCCGAGCCTATCTTAGTTGTATTTTTGCATGTGTTGCATTAGGCATTTCAGCATAGTTAGGATTCATGCATGATTTCTAATTAGCTTCTTTCTTTGGCTCAGAGTACTCGATAAGTGTTTATGCTTTAGCATCCTTGCATGTGTGTGAGTGACTACCATGATAGCATGCTTACCATGAGGATAACTGCTTATGTGATATAACTGCCCGAATGCCTATGGGTGAAGGTTGGATTACTTGGATTGGAACAAGTCATCGATTACGAGTTTTTAAGCCCACTAGATAGTGGCAAAACCATGTTTTCTAAGCCCACCCGAGGGTGGCAAAATCTGCATTTCAAGCCTACTTGCGAGTAGCAAATCGCTTTCAAAATCACGCCAACAAAACCAATAATTCATCAAAAACATTAAAAGGGAACTCCATGTAGGTGTGAGTTGAGAAAAAAAATTATAAACACATGGGGGTGCAAGTGTATATGTGGTAGGATTCAATTCAAAGGCTGGGTGTGGGGTACAAATATCACTTGCACCCCTCCATGTGTTAGTAATTTTTTTCTCCAAGCCTCACTTGCATGTAATTGCGCCAACATTAAATTAGACACATATGCAATAAAGCACAAAATTCACTAGTTTAATAAAATAAACAAAAATATGACAAGTAGAGTTGTAGTATTTTTTTTATTTGCCAAGGCTTTTTCTACCAAATAAAAAACCAAAAACCACAGTCTGCGTAACGAAAAGTTTAAGCATACATTAACCTGAAGTGTGTAGGAAAGAAGGAATCTTCAACCCCTTAGTCAAAAAGACTGAAGCCCATATCCTACAGCAAGTTAGAAGAAAAGAAAAATCAATACCACATTATGTTTGAAAGTTGTTCATATGCAAAGAACATGCATGAATGCACAACAACTTAAAAATAGAATAATGCTAGATTGGTCATATTTGAATAGCATATTTGGGAACCATCTGTTGTGGCACCTCATATGACACTAACAATAATATTCACCATTTATCTAAAATGAATAGGCGATATAGTTTGAATCCATCAGTGTTATGGTTAGTTTGAATCCATCAACGTTAAACAAGTTAACCAGTAAACAGGTTGAAGCTCAGATAACCATGTAAGATGTAAGGAGAACTGAGATAACGCAAGTAGTTGGGCGAATGAGATGTCTCACAAATATCAAAATTCCAGCAACAATGTGATTAAGTGGATAAAAACTTACATCATCTGACTCCTCTTTCTCTTCCACCTTTTCCTCTTTCTTGGGCTTAGCTACTGGTGGAGCAGCAACGGCACCACCACCACCACTCTATGAGGTCACTGCAATAGCACCAAAGCCACCAGAAGGAACTAATGCCAACTTCTCCCGTCCAGATGCAATGAGCTCCGTTATATCCTTACCCTTGACCTCCGACAAAAAGAGCTGAATCCTATCATCATCAGCCTCAGCTCCAACTATACGAAGTCAAAACAAAGCCATAATATCAAACAATACAATACAACATCACTTCTTATACAGGAAGCAGCTGAAATTAAGGGAATGCATCTTACATAGATTGTTTCAGCATAACCAATCCCTAGTCACTCTAGGAAAAATCAGTTTCGGGATTAAAGCAGTTGAGATCACACTAGCTTCAACATTGTGTTTATGTCGTCAAACAAATGGCAGTCAAGTTTTATTGCATTATATAAAAAATCATAAAAGTTAATGTCATAACCAAATAAAACAATTGCATAATAAGCAACCCAGTTAATTAGTCATTAATTTTGGGATACCTAAAAGGCAAAATGAGTCGACTTTACCCACCACATGTAACGCCCTCGAAATAATAACAATAAACCCATCATATAGACATGCATTGACATATAAAAATTTCCACTTTATTCTATTCATCAGAGTTCCATTACAAAAAGTATTACATGTTAACGACAAAAGCAAATGCCCTAATGGCTTACAGCTTTCCAAGTTAACACTTGGTTACAACAAAAGAGTGCTAACTCATTTACACATTAAGCCCTTGGCTTGAATATACATGTAATACATCAAAGAAACTAAACAACAAAAGTCTGCCCGGCTCTAGCCTCCCAAGCTACATCCTTGGAGGTGGCATGCTACCTGTACCTGAAAATGATATTCCCATATAGGGTGAGCCACAGCCCAGTAGAGATACACTCAACCAAATATGAACAATGACTAAAAGATTAGCAATTGATAGATGGTCAACACTGATACTTCTCCTTATCACACTTTACAGTTTCATGACATACAAGTCCATGTTACAACACACTTTCCAATTCTTTTAAATTCTCAACTTATAACCATGGCTTAGAACCTAGCCAAACAATTTATATGAGACAGTAACTTATATCAAGCACTTTTCCCATTTCATAATAGATAAGCATACTAGCTATATCACATATCAACAGATAAGCATACAAGCTATATCATCACTTCCATAGATATGCATAAGAGCACTATCACACTTCCAAAGACAAGCATATGAGCTCTGTCAACACATTAATAGATAAGCATATGAGCTCTATCTATGGAGTCCATCCCCTATCTCCTCCCAACAACATCCGGTTTAGAGGTACATCCCCTATCTTCCCCTAAACCGTGGAGTACATCCCCTATCTCCTCCAACACGACACAATGCATGTAAACAATAATCATACACATCATCACACAACACAACAATTTAATGTATTCTTTCAACCGTCATACTCAATGACACATTCCAATGATTAGTTTTAGTTGGCCTAATCATCATGCATTGTCTACAACAATCAAGACTATCCTCCACCGATAGCCCAAGGCAGTTATTTCTATACAGAAAATAAATGCAACAGTGGATATATATAATCAACATTTCAACTAGGTGAGTGATAAATAATCAAACTACACCCTTTAATCCCATATCTTTCCAAATCAATTCCTCATTTCTCATAATTAATTATGCAAATTAATTAACCAATGTAATTAGGGCATTTTCCATAATTAACATTTCAACGCTTCACGGTTTCATTTTCTTTAATGGTTTAACATTAATTTCACTTTTCCATGCCAAACATGCATCTAGGTTTTATATAGCTAAAACCCCAACTTTTGTAAATTTACACAAAAGCCCCCAAACTTTCACAAAATTACCAAACCAACCCCAACATCTCAAAATACTAAAATTTAAAGACAAAGTCCATAGTAAGGAGTAGGTTATCCCTACCTCGAAGTTAGAGCTCAGATGGAGAAGAGACCAAAACCAAAGTGCTCCAAAGACCAAGATTTTCAGATCAAAACGACGCCCTCGACGATCAACACAACTTTTACAAAGGCCGAAGAGAAGGAGGACACTCTAACTAGATCAAACCCTAGAGAGAAGGGAGTTTCTAGAGAGAGAGGCTCTCAAAAATGAGTTTTAGAAAAAGTAGGAGAGAGAAAGAAAAGTAAAAAGTGATTTAAAATCACCCAGCGGATAACTCATATACGTATGACCCGCTCGAGCGGAGAACACAACGCTCGAGCGCCAAGAACAAAAATCTGAACACGCTCGAGCGCCATAAGGCCCGCTCGAGCGCCAAGACACAAGAACAAAGCACTTCCGCTCGAGCGCGAAAACCAGTCCGCTCGAGCGTAGATTTTCCCCTCCCAGAACTTATACCCAGAGAGTACTACCCGCTCGAGCGCCACCAAACCCGCTCGAGCGCCACCGCTCGAGCGTAAACAAACCCGCTCGAGCGTAAAAATCACATCTGCAGAAGTTTTGCAGGAACACGAAATACTGGAAGTGTGCAATCCCCGCTCGAGCGGATCGCCTAAAAACTGGACAACAAGGAATTGAAACCAAGGCCTAACCAACCTGTAACAACCCTGCTCAAAACATCCTAAAACTCAATCAAGTGGAATTAAAGGACGGCAACAAGATAGATACCACTACTAACTTCACGGAACCGAGTCCGGAATACAACAGAATAGTAAAGGGAAAACCCGGATCGTTATACCACAACTTAGGTTAGAGCTTCACCAATGGAGGTGTCAAAATTGTGTATTAGTGTGTTAACTAACATAGAAGAATAAAAGTGAACCCATTTTATGTGTATGTTAATTTACAGAGTGAATGAGTACTACAATGGAGATGTTAAAACGTATGTTAAGTGTGTGTTAAGAATAAATAAATAAATAAACAATAAGTGTGTGTTCAAAAAATTTACTACTAGGAATCACAAAATCTTGATATGTGATCAGTCGTCACTCTACTACTAGGAATCACAACATCTTGACGTAAAATCAGTAGACTCTTTCATTATTAAGAATCATCATGTCTTGACATATGATCAGTAATCTGTTCACTAATAAGAACCACAATCTCATAAATGAGTAGTCAGTGGTCTAACAACCCCCTAGGAATCACCAATTTTCTATCTCTGTGATTGGTGATCTTGCACTCACTAGCAGCCACCAATTTAAGAATATATTCAGAATTATAAAAATTCAAAAAATACATTCACCCACCTTAACGTGTTGTCTCATCTTTGCTCTTAAGAAAAGTCACATAGCAATCATACATGTTATAATTCACACAATGATAACATACTAATTGCCTCTAATTAATTCAGAGATATTATCATGCAATCTTTTGATTTTCTTTAATCACACTTGATCTCTCTAGATCTTTTTTAAGAACCTTGCAAGGCTTAAGGTTGTAAGGTGAAACAACATTTTCTATTGTCACCTCTTGAAACCATTTATGAAATATCACAACAGAATTTCACTATTTTGTTTTTCCAGAAACTAAACTTAACACTAGAAAATTCAAAGTCTGAAATTTCATTAAAACCTGATCTCACCACTTACCCTATAATCGAACATAGTTAGGAAAGTTTTCAAGAAGACTGGAGGGGTCACACAGGTCCACTTAAGACCTAGTTAACCTTACACTAAACTTTCAAGAGCATGTTGACTCCTAATCCATAGGAAACAAATTTAGAATTAAGTTTTCTAGGGGATAAACTAGATTAAAACAAATCAAGTTTATAAAACTTACAAGCAATTAAAAATTTCTATCAGAAACGCCACTCATAAAAGTTAACCAGTACTCCCAGAACTAAGCCCATTATTTCTGAATAAAAATCAAAAGTATTTTAGCTAATGCTAAAATTTGGTTTATTTTCTCAAAACAAAACACTTTGGAAATAATCAAATTATAACCAAAGATTTTCTCAAAACTTGGTTTCCTACCACTTTGGGAATAAAAATATTAAACCCAAAAACTTCCTCTAAGGACAAAGGTTTGAAACCAAATCCATCTTAGTTGTCATTTCTAAAGATAACTCATAAATACTTTTTAGCCAAGGCTAAGCACTTTGGTTCCTATTATAGAAAATCAAACTACTTGAGGAATAATAAAATTAATCCCAAATATTTTCTTTAAACCCGAAGGTTTATAAACATCTTTATCTAAATTACAAATTAAAATACAACTGTTACAATTACAAATTATCTAAATCTTCATAAACGGAGTTCATGGTTGCATCTGGAATCATCTGTTTAGCCGAGAACACATTTCTCCACTTGTAATGCTTATCTTTGTATAAAACACATTACAAAACTCTATTCTTGTTGCTGCTAAATGTCACGCCCTAGAAATAAAGACAATAATCCATTCTCAACATTAATAAATAGCAACAATGGTAAAGTAATCATCTTCCATTAAGTCAAATTGAGTTTACAAAAAGGATAACATATGCGGGTATATATTCACAAGACGGGTCCTAAATCTATAACATATGTTATAGAATAAAGAAATACGATGAAAGTTAAACAAGTAAGAAATGCCCTAAGGGCTTACAGCTTTCCAAGTCAATACTTGGTTACAAAAAAGTGGATTCGAATCCAATACAGTTAAACTTATTAGATTATACAAAAATAAATACAATAACTACACAAAATAAAGCTCTTACTCCAAGTCCTCCCAAAAGCTATTGCCTTGGCAGAGGTATATCATCAGCACCTGAAAATAAATTTTTTCACATAGGGTAAACTAAAGCCCAGTAAAGATACTACAACACAATTTATGAATCCTAAGAAAGATATAAGGTGGATGCATATGCAATGCTCATGCCAAAATATTTTCATTTTCTCCTTTCAAAACCGTGCAATGCCAAGTTTACCTTTCAATACTTGATACCATTTCCGTTACAATAGAAAACAAGGCGATGAATACAACACTATGAATATCTAGGATGTGTCTGCTTGTAGACTATACAAGTATTATCAATTAATCATTTTTACCGATATTAACTGGAAGGCTCGACACCTATCCACACGGGTTTTTGGTCTTTCACCAAGGACACACAAGCCAACTTAATATCACAACTACACTCCTATCCAAATTCACCAATGTATTCACCTATTTTCTCAAAATAATAATGTTTTCAAATGTGCTGAATATGCAACAATGCTCAATGAAATGAATGAGAAAATAGTTTCAATTCCCCTAATTCTCATGCAATTTCTACAACAATCATAGTTATCCTCCACCGATAGCCCAAACTAGATATCTCTAAACAGATAATTAATTTTCATAAAGATAAACTTTCCAATGTCCAAGATGTGAGTGATAATACATACCCAACTCCACCATACTCATCAAAACCAATCCATTTTCATATTCTCCACCCAAATTCTATAATTTATATAAAATCAACATATGACAAAATTAGGAAAAAACCCCATTTTCTTCCAAAATCAATTCCACATATCGAAATCAATTGTTTTATCACAACTCAACCTTATTTCTAATCCCATAACCATTTTAATGAAACTAGTAGAAAACCCCTCTTTTGAGTTTTGACCAAAAACCTTAGATTTGTTCAAAAGTTCCCCCAACTCACGATATTGTTTCCAAACACAAATAGCTAAGTTAAAAATCATAAGGAAGAGTGAAGCAATCCCGACCTCAAGCTAGAACACGAGAGTGTGGGAAACTCAAAGATGTCAAAAACCAACTTTGCTCCGATTAGAACGAAGCCCTTATCGAGCTCTATTTTTTCTAACAAAGGGACACGGGTGAAAAAATCGACGGATCTAAGTGTATTCAAGGGAAATAGATGAGTTTTGGAGAGAGTGTGAGAGAAAATAGGGTTTTGAAATGTTTAGAGAGAGAGAGAAGTGAAAAAGTGACTTGGAAAACTACTTTACGAACCGATATACACGCAAATCGCTCGAGTTGCAAGAAATGTCGCTCGAGCGAACAGACACAATAAGTTGCACCGTTCGAGCGAAGAATGCCAACTTCTAGTACTTTTTGCAAACCTGCAAAAATATCGAGAGTACACAAGGACCGCTCGAGCGCAGGAAGTGTCGCTCGAACGAAAGAGGAAAAATTCTAGGCAACAACAGTTTGAAAAATAAGCCACCAACCTGTCCTACATGCAACCAACACATCCCAATAGCCAACTCAAAGAAAAACAAGGGGAAACAAGGTATGAACAACTATATAAGACAATGAAATCCGAATCCAAAATATCAAATGGTTCGGGTCTAAACCAGAATAGCTATACTTAATATCCATGCTCACTGATAATATTCACACTTAAATACAAGACGAGTTAATGAACCAATAAAGTGAATATTACATAAGTAATTTCAGATATAACTCACAATGTGTAATTCAAAAGCTATAAATACATTGCAGTTACAAGAATGTCATGAGTTGCATGGCTATAAATCAATTATATAAATAGGAATATTATGGACATAATGTTGGCATTCCAACCATGCAACTATAAGCAAATATATATAGCAATAAAGTTAAACTTCCACTTATCATTCCACGGATACAAAAATATGTTATAGTAATTTATTTCATTACAAATCAAGACATGAGAACTCACAATTGACACAAAAAAAGAAAAAAAAAAAACACAAAATGAATAAGATTAATGCTATTACAATGCGAAACTATACCACCATGTGATAATACAATATCATCATAAGCAAGCACAGTAATAAGACTATTATACTAGAAAAACCAAAACTGTTTTACTAGATTTTCTCTCAAAACAAACCTATTTGGAGACATTTTATACCGTCGAAAACCTCTTGACTAGATAAATCTCCTGAAATTCTCAAAACATGAAGCTCAACACTTCGTTTTTTTCAAAATTTAATTAATCGAATTAAATCAAAATGGTTAACAAACTGTCAAAACAAAAAACGGAAATAAATTTGAAATAAAACTGAACTATAAAGTGAATAACTAAATTCACAAATATGTCCAAAATTTGAAGGTCCAATATTATGCCTTATTCCACACAAAGGTTATCATGTTCAAATAAAAAACTAGTAGTCCATTTTATTAATTTCAATTTGTTTTGTTTGTTCATATGATAAATCCTCCTTTCGCATTTAGGTAAACCTGTAGAGAAAATTAACTACAAAAGAAAACAAATAATAAACAAATCAAATAAATTAGTAAGAATTTTAAGAAATAAAACTCTTATTTTACCTTATCAATTCGTAGTAACTTATGCACTAACAACCAAATTACTCAAGCAATAACAACTAATTAACATAAAATAAATTGTATGAATAAATTACTAGAAAACTAGAAATCAATTAGCCCAGAAATTAAAATAATAAATGTTGCCCAAAAGATAACCTAAGAGGTGGGTGAATTAGGTTTTTACAATTAAAAATTAATAATACCCTAATAAAAATTATGACTAGCACAATAGATAAATATAGTTAATGAAATAAAAATAATTAAAACAAGTGTCCTAACAACTATGTCAGTTAATGATTTTAGCATAGTAAAAACGTGAAATATAACTATGGCAATTTAAAATAAAATAAAGAGATAAGGAAGAGAGAGGCAAACAAATTTATAATGGTTCGACATCAACTCGGCCTACGTCCACTCCTCAAGCTTCACTTGAGATTTTCCACTATCTTCTAGCATCACAGGGGTGCTAGCAACCTCTTTACAAATTGAGCAATCCTCCACGGATTTTACACAGACTTCACAAGCCCAAACCCTTGTAAATCTTAGGTGATTCACAATCACTCTCAAGATTTTAAGAATACAGTGTTTGCAATACTTTTACAAGATGTAATGGTATTTTTTCTTTCAAAGAAAGCTTACAATAAATAGCTCTCAAAGATAGATATATAAAATGAAGTTTTGATTTTTCTGTAAATCTCACACAGGAAAGATGGGCTTAAAGCTATAAGGCTCAGTGTATAATTTCTGAGAATAGATTTTTTGCAACTTGTTTACATTAGAGGCTTTAGTATATATAATGAAAATTATAGCCGTCTATAGCCGTTATATTCATTTGAATTTATAGTTGTTTATAGTCGTTGTAGTCATTTGAATTTATAGTCGTTATACTTCTATCATTACAAATTTGAATATCTTCCATTTGAACCTTTTGGTCTTTTGAACCTTTATAGCCGTTTATAGCCGTTGTACTTCCATCATTACTAATTTGAATATCTTCTACTTGAACCTTTTGAACCTTTTAGCCTGCTGCTGTGTTAGGCTGTTTGAACCTTTGTTTTGGCCTGTTTAAACTCCTGATTTAATCAAATATTAAATACATTCTGATAACATTTAGGATAAAGGTTTAGGTGAGAAATAATGCGATAAAATAAATTTTGATTCTATTTTTCTCTTTCAAATAAATCATCAAAATAAATTTTGATTAAAATATAATTAAATAAATCATCAAAATAAATTTTGGATTCTATTTTTCTCTTTCAAATAAATTAAAACATAATTAAATAAATCATCAAAATAAATAAGTCTAACAATCTCCTCCTTTTTTATGGTGGCATACAATGATGTTTTGATTTGATTTGGGAGTAAGAAAAAGTCCCCCTCAAGTCATGCTCCCTGAATTCATTTCTAAATACATAAGTTAGCACATGTGTAATAAATAATCTTTAATTAGAGACATGATATGAGACTAAGATATCAAACTATAAATACATAATTATCAGATTAGTTTGAAAATAATGCCATAATACATAACATCATAACAAAATAATACCATAATACATAACATCGTATAATTTCTCCCCCCTTGACATTATCAAAAGGAAATCATGGGTCAGAATCTGGAGGAGGAGGAGGAGGAAAATGATAGTGATAAATGGTATCTATACAATTCAAAACATATATATACATATATGCATACACATACAACTCTCCCGCGTCTCTCTTTTTCCTTGATAAACGCGTTTGACATGCGGCCTCACTTTTGCGTCATTGGCCGACAAAAGCAGCTCTCCTCGATTGCCGCTCGCCTCGGCTATCTTTCCCTCATTGTCTTCTTCTCTTCAGCCTCTTCTCTTCAGTCTTCTTTTTAATCACACTCGTCTGCATGGTCTTTTTCTCTTCAGCCTCTTCTCTTCAGTCTTCTTTTTAATCACACTCGTCTGCTTCTTCTTCTTCTTCTTCTTCTTCTTCTTCTTCTTCACTTCACTCTCTTTTATCTCTTCTTCATCACTCTCTTCGATATTCTTCTTCCTCGAGAGACAGAACAGAGAGACTGAGCAGAGCAGAAAGGTTGCCAAAAATGACCCTCCTTTTGATTACATCTCTCGCTCCTACTACATGGCCTCGTCCCGTTCCCTTACTCTCTTTCCGGACCTGAACGATCCCGTAAGCGCTGTTGGGTCGAGTGCCCCGGCTCCTACGCTTCCCAACCTTCCTATGATATCAATTGAGCAAATAATTGCAGCTCAATCAGACATTGAAGCCAATCATTTCACACTGACGTCCTATATGGAGACGGTGACTACAGTCACAAAATTGGCTCACCGACTACAGAACAGGACGAGTGAGCTCCATCAAGTCAACGCCCAACTCGTTCTGCTCCAGCACATGTACAAGGATGCGCGACCAGAAATACACGCACTGAAGGCCAAAAATAAAGAGTTTAAACGGAAGACCACCTCCATGGCCTGATTTGGAGCAACGTCGTTCTTGGCCTTTGATAGTCAGTGGGGAGTTGTCGCTCTTGACGAAAGCACGGGGGCAGAGGCGTCAAGGGTCGCCCAAGGTGATAAAAAGAAGAAGAAAACAATGGAAGAGGCGAGTAAATAAGATCGGCGTATGGCTGGAAAGAAATGAAGGGTTTTTTTTTATGTTTATTTTGATCGGCGTGTGGCCGTAAAAAAATGAAGGGTGTTTTTTTTTATGTAAATATTTGTAATTTGATTTGTTTTTATTTTTATGTTTAAGTACTGAAAAATGAAATTAAAAATAAAAAAAAATAAGAAAATTAAGCCCAAACAAAAAAATAAGAATGAGAAAAAAAAAAAAGAAATTAAGCCTAATAGCAAAATAAAAAAAATTAAAAAATTAAAATAAAATAATACCAGCAGAAATTAAACTTAATGGGACCGTGGTGTTGCTAGAATGGTAATATAAAAAAAATACCATGAGGGTTTAAAAACAATCAATGTATGCAAAGTTAATTTTACCTCAAGATATAGAACCCAAAAAAAATTACTCAATTGAGAGTAGCAAATTGTTAAGGAGAATAAATGTATGAAAGACTTGAGAGCATTCAACTAATATAAATGCCTTCATATCAATGTAGCAACACACATATATCATTTTAACAAAAATTCAAGTTTCACAGTCATAACACAACTTTTTGAGTAGAAATCGACATTCCAAGCTCGCCACGAATAAAATTGAAGCGATCCTCGCTTAGGGGTTTTGTGAAAATATCCACCAATTTCTTGTCAGTGTTTACAAATTCAAGTACAATATCCCCTTTTTGAACATGATCTCTTAAAAAATGATGTCGAATTTCAATATATTTTGTTCGTGAGTGTTGAACCAGATTTTTGCTTAAATTGAAAGCACTAGTATTATCACATTTAATAGGGATATGATCATAATGCAAATCAAAGTCCTCCAATTGTTGTTTCATCCAAAGTATTTGGGCACAACAACTTCCGGAAACTATATATTCAGCTTCGGCTGTTGATAAAGCAACAGAATTTTGTTTTTGCTAAACCAAGATACTAATGAGTTACCAAGAAAGTGACAAGTGCCACAGGTGTTTTTTCTATCAAGTTTGCATCTGGCAAAGTCAGCATCCGAATAACTAATTAAATCAAATGCAACACCTCTAGGATGAAACAGTCCCAAATTTTGAGTGCTAACAAGATATCTAAAAATTCTTTTAACAGCACTGAGATGTGATGCCTTAGGATTTGATTGATATATAGCACACCTACAAACACTAAACATAATATCGGGTCTACTTACAGTTAAATAAAGAAGTGAGCCAATCATACCTCAATATTTTGTTTGATCAATGGACTTACCTTTTTCATCCTTGTCTAGCTTAATGGATGTGCTCATAGGTGTTCCAACTATTTTTGAGTCATACATAACAAACTTTTTGAGTAGTTCTTTTGTGTACTTAGCTTGGTTGATAAAAATTCCTTCCTTGCATTGTTTGATTTGAAGCCCAAGGAAATAATTTAGTTTTCCCATCATGCTCATCTCAAAACAATTCAAATTTCTTATTTTCAAGTTCTCTACCATGGTCGGTTCGAATATTAGTAATAAGACAGCTTTTTTCATTTTGAATTCTACGACAGAGTTTTGTGAAAGAAGAAAATGTTTCATCTTTGTATGCTAAAAACATAAGCCATGTAAATCTTGAATAATCATCAACTATAACAAGACAATAATGTTTACCACCTAGACTAAATGTCCTTGAGGGACCAAATAAATCCATATGCAATAGTTATAAAGGTCTAGTTGTGGAAATATGAGATTTTGATTTAAACGATGTTTTAGTTTGTTTTCCTTGTTGACAAGCACTACAAAGATGATCCTTTTCAAATTTAATTTTTGAAAGTTCAATGACCAAATCATTTCTCAAAAATTTAACAATTAAATCTATATGAGCATTACCAAGTCTTCTATGCCATAACCAACTACTTTCATTATTAAAATATAAACATTTAATATCAGTAGTATAGAAATCATTAAGATGAAAAACATAAACATTATCATGGCGATTACCAACGAATAAAGCTTTATGATCATTTGTGCTTTCAATTGTGCAATGTGATTTATCAAAAATAACTCGATTACCTTTATCACATAATTGACTAATACTAAGTAGGTTATGCTTAAGTCCATCAACAAGTAAAAGATTTTCAATAGAAGGGTTAGGAGAAATACCGATGCTACCAATGCTGATGATTTTTCCTTTCTTATTGTCTCCAAAAATAACAAGGCCTCCATCTTTGTATGACAGTGTAGTAAAGAAGGATTTATCTCCGATCATGTATCTGGAACATCCACTATCAAGGTACCACTTCCCTTCTTTAGCTTTGGACTTAAGATGACAATCAAGTGTTGGTTTTTGGTATCCATAGTTTCTTGGGTCCTTCTTGGTTAGTTTTGTTAGATCCCTTAATAATCCAAATCTTTTTAATTCTCATGTTCATATTCTTTTTGAATGGACAATAAGATATATAATGGCCTTTCTTTCTACAATAATGACAAGTAATAAGAGGGTGTGTCATGAGAGGTACCTTTTCAAAAATTGTATTGAGATTCTTTTGTTTCTTAATAGGGTCATATCAATGCCCGTTTTATCGAAAACACATCTTTGATTTCCAAGAAGCATGTTGAGATTATTTTTACCTTTTACAAAATTTTCAAGTGTTTTTGTTAAATCACCAACATTATTTTTTAAAGTAGAGATGGTGTCAAAATCATTTTTCAAAACAATTTTTTCTTTCTTTAATTCTTCTACATTACTAGATAAAAATGCAACAGATTTTTTTAACACATTATTTTTGGCACAAGCTTTTCTAAATTCATCTTTTAGTTCATGGAATGCACTTTCAAGTTCTTCATAAAGAGTGGTTACCTCATCTTGAATAGAGTCTTCATCTTCAAGAGCCATGAGACACAAGTTGGCTACCTCATTTTCAATTTCATCACTTAAGCTTTCATCTTCACTTTCTCCCCAAGCTGCTACCATGGCCTTCTTGTTTCTTTTGCAGTCTTTTCCATGATTTTTCAATTTTGGACAATCTATCTTCATATGTCTAGGATTTTTGCACTCATAGCAAATAATAGGTTCTTTGTTGTACTCCTTTTTGAAAGGTCTTCTTTCTCCATAATTGTTTTTCTTGAAGTGCTTTTTGAGATGTCTACTAAACATGGCATAGCTTTCATCGTCACTGTAGTTTTCATGTTCTTATTTATTTGATGATGCTTTGAATGCAATTTCACTTTTCTTTTTGTCTTCAACATCCACATGTCCTTTCATGGTAATCTCATGCGTCATAAGGGAACCCATAAGCTCATCCAATCCAAGTGTGGAGAGATCTTTGGCTTCTATAATGGCGGTGACCTTTGCTTACCAATTTTTTGGTAGACACCTAAGAATTTTTCTTACCAACTCACTGTTAGTATAAATTTTGCCAAGAGATTTCAAAGAGTTTACAATTTCAGTAAATCTAGTAAACATACTTCAAATAGATTCATCAGAGTTCATTTTAAACAATTCATAACTATGAACAAGCATATCAGTACGAGATTCCTTCACTTGGTCTATACCTTCATACGTTATCTCAAGTTTGTCCCAAATTTCTTTTGTCGAATCACAACTTGAAATTCTATTATACTCCTTAGAGTCTAATCCACAAACAAGGGTGAGTTTGGCTTTAGCATTGGCTTGCAATAATTTATGATCTCTCTCATCACATTCATCTTCAATTTTAGATACACTAATATTGTCAACTAATTTGGTAGGAATTTTTGGACTTTTGGTGACAATAATCCACATGGCATAATCAAGGGCTTGTAGGTATAGGGTCATCTTATCTTTCCAATTACTATAGTTGTTTCCGTCAAACACTGGTGGCCTATTTGGGGCTTGTCCTTCAGCTAAGGTTGCCATGGATCGAAACTCTTAGATGGTTAAATCTAAAACAAGAGTCTAGGCTTTGATTATAGCGACCCCGGCCTTTTCCCATTTGATTATTGTATCCGGACATAGGCTCCGTAGATTCTGTCATTGTATAATGGTTGTTGTTGTCCCTTATTTTCTCATGTGGAATTATAGGATGTGTTGGGCAGGTTTGTTTCAGGTTGGTTGGGTTTAGGAATCAAGTGTTGCTGTCCAGAATTTTAGATCTTCGCTCGAGCGAGGAGTTTGTCGCTCGAGCGAGCTGTTGTTTTTGGTTCTTCGCTCGAGCCGGGGTTTGGTAGCTCGAGCGAGAGTTTGCATCTGGTTTGGACCTGTAGCTTTGCATTCTTGGCTCGAGCGAGCTTTTCTTCGCTCGAGCGAGTTAGTTCGTTCTTCGCTCGAGCAATAGTTCCTTCGCTCGAGCATGAGTCTTGTTGCAGACCTGAGGGTTTGAGTTCTTCGCTCGATCGAGCTTTCTTTCGCTCGAGCGAGCTTTGGAGTTGTTGGCTCGAGCAAGGCTTCCTTGGCTCGAGCGTAGTTTCTTTGTGTCTGGTAGCTCGAGCAACCAAGTCTTCGCTCGAGCAAGCCTGTCCAGTTTATATACGCAGCAGCGGGTTTTGATCAGTCTTTTCCTTATTCTTTTTGGTTCTAAACCCTAGGTCCGACTTCTCTCTCTCCCTACTCACCTTCTCTCTTAGATTTGATCCACTTAGGGTGTGTTTCTATCCTAGATCCTTCATTAAAAAGATAGAGTGAGTTGAGGGCTTTCATTTAATCTGAACATTTGGCGATTTGGAGCACATTGGTATTTGGGCATTCATCTCTGTCTTCACCATTTGAGTTGTTTTCTTTGAGGTAGGGATTTCCTACTCCACTTTATAAGTTTTGTTCTAAGTTTTGGTATTTTGATAAGTTGGGGTTACTTCGATAATTTTGGGAAAAACCCTAGTTGTGTTAATTAATTAATTTGTATAATTAATTAAAGGGAATTGGGGAATTTGGTTAAATTCATGAAATTGTGGAAATTATTGATTAAATGGTGTGGTGGGATAATTTAAACCACTCGCCTAGTGAATTGTTGTTATATTTATTTCCAGTCTAGAAATAACTGTTTTGGGCTATCGGTGGAGGATAGTCGTGATTGTTGTAGACATTGCATGTGGATTAGGAATAACTGAAACTAATCGCATTGGTTAAGTCATTAATTTTGACTATTGCATTGATACAGAAATTACATGTATTGATTGAGCATTGCATTTGCATACATTGTTTTGTGTGGGAGGAGATAGGGGATGTACTCCACGGTTTAGGGGAAGATAGGGGATGGACCTCTAAACCGGACTTTGTTTGGGAGGAGATAGGGGATGGACTCCATTAGCATCACTTTTATGTGTGCTTATTATATTGAAGTGTTTTGTTGATACAACACTAAAATGTGTATCAATCTGGAAGTATGAAGTGTTTGATTTGAGCTTGAGTCTCATTTGTTTGTTGATATTGGAAGAGTGTGAATATGATATATATATAATTCACTGTTGTAAGTTTGGCCAGGTTCTGAGCCATGTTGATAAAGTTGGAAAGTAAAACGTATCTTAGACAATAGTGTCATGAGACTGTAAAATGAAGTAGTTGATTATCTTGGTTAACCATCTGTTGAATGCTATTTCTTTATTCATTGCTTATTTGTGGTTTAGTATATCTCTACTGGGCTGTGGCTCACCCTTTATGGGAACATCATTTTCAGGTTCAGGTGATAAGCTACCTCCAAAGACTTAGCTTGGAAGGACTTGAACTTTGAAGACTGTTTCTAGTTATTTGTTTTACTTTATTGTTAGTACATGTAAACACTCAAGCCTAGGGCTTTATTTATATTTGAGTTAGAACTCATACTTTTGTGTCCAAGTGTTGGCTTGGAAAGATGTAAGCCGATAGGGCATTTAATTTGATGTTACATGTAATGTTTTGTTTAGTAAGACTCTGATGAATATTATTAGGAATTATTAAAATGTTTTCTTTAAATAATGCATGTCATTGATATATATAATATGGGTTAATTTTGAGGGCGTTACAACTTGGTATCAGAGCGTACCGGGTTTGAATACTTTGGGTACGTGGGAAGTGACTAGTATCACATTGGGTTCGTCTCGTTTGATAGAAACTTAGTATAATGTTTTATGCTTATGTGATAACATGTTTATGTGATTATGTGGGTATGGAATGTAGTTTCTAGGATGTTGATTGGACCCTTGAGTTTCTAGTAGTCTTGTTGGAAAGGCACTTGATCACTGCTGGTTCCAACCAGAACTATAGTAACGCATTGGGACTATCATTTTCCGGGAATGAAATTCGTAGGTGTTTCTGGGATTATGTGCTTACGTGGAATGAATTATTGTTGTCCAATGCATTAGGACGCAAGTGTTTAGCTTCGGCACATTTATTAATGTGCTAATGTCTTTGTTTCCTTTATTAGGATGTCAGAACGAGGACGAGGACGCGGTAGGCGTGGTAGGTCGGGTAGGCAGGAGGTGTCTGTGCCAGAGGAGATTCCGGTAGTTCAGGAAGGAGTTGGCCAGGCCAATGTGGCCGAGCCAGTAGGCCAGCAGGCTATGGGCGCTCTAGCCCGAGAGATAGCAGGGGCATTCAGGGAGTCAGTGGGCATTCTCAGACCTGAGAATCAAGCTCGGGATGTGGCTGTAGATGCAGGACCTTCCTTTCTGAAGAGGGAGTTCTTCCGGTCTAATCCGGATGAATTTGTGGGTGATCCTAAAGAGCCGCTTAAGGCAGATGAATGGCTCGAACAGACAACGAAGACGTTTGAGATGCCTGGCATCGAAGACGAAGGGTTGAAAGTGACCTTGGCATCTTTCCAGTTGAAGGGAGATGCGGGTCAGTGGTGGAAGTTCACTAAGGGTCGTATAGGAGGTACATGGGAGGCTTTTGTGAATGCTTTCCAGGAGAAGTTCTTATCTCCCGCAGTGAGGGAGAAGTTGAGAGACTAGTTTTGTCAGCTTAAGCAGTTGAGTTCTTCAGTGGCCGAGTTTGAGGCTGCATTTACTAGTTTGTCCAGGTTTGCACCTGAGTTGGTGGCGTCTGAGGAACGTCGCTGCATTGAGTTTGAGAAGAAGTTGAGGCGTGGCCTCAAGCTGAGAGTTGGGGGAACTATGATTCGGGATTATGGGCGTATGGTTGATGCTGCAGCCCACATGGAAATTATGATGCAGGAGGAGGAGGAAGGACAGAAGGGCTCCAAGAGGAGTCAGGATGGTCAGAGTGATGGTAGGAGACAGAAGGGTTTTAATCCTCAGCAGTCTCAGGGTAGCTTTTCTAGATCGACTTTTCCTATGCCGATTGCTAGTTCGGGGAAAGGCAGTCAGGGAGACATTACCTGCTTCAAGTGTGGCCAGCTGGGCCACAAGTCTCCAGTTTGTCCTCAGAGGGGAGGAGTTCAGAGAGCAGCATCTTCTTCGGCTCGATCTCAGAGTCAGAGTCAGGGTAGAGGCCAGCCACTCTTGTGTTATCAGTGTGGTCAGCCAGGGCATATGAAGAGATATTGCCCGCAGTTGGGTGGCGCACCTGGTGCATCTGGTTTGAGGCCGATTCAGGGTCAGCGGCCAGCTCAGTCAGGTCAGGCCTCGAGGGCCAATCAGGGGGCTTCATCGTTTCAGTCGGTACAGCAATCTTATGCTCCTAGGGGTGAGCAGGTTGATCAGAGGTCGTCTGGGCGCGTGTACGCTGTTACCGCGCAGGATCTTGTGCCAGCACCATCAGTTGTGAGAGGTACCTTCTTGTTTTGCAACTCGGTTGCTAATGTTTTGATTGATACGGGTGCATCCCATTCCTTCGTGTCTGCTACATTTGCATCTGTTTTCGAGTTGGAGTTAGCACAGTTAGCATCTCCTATTTGTGTAGTGTCACCTCTTGGGGGTGAATTGATTTTGAAACAAGGTGTTAGGGGTTGTGATATAGAGGTTGATTATCATAGGATCCCTTTTTCCTTTGTAGTTATGCCTATGAGGGGTTTCGATGTTATTTTGGGTATGGACTGGTTATCGTCATACCGGGCAGTTATTGATTGTTACCGCCAGAGGGTCACTTGTTGTACCGTGAGCGGAGAGTATTTTCATTTTCTGGGGGACCGGGTTGGTAATGTGTTGCCACCGGGGTATGTTCCGCGAGGACGGAGTGAGCTTAGTGGTCTACTTGCTAACTTTTCGATTAGCGAGGATGATGAGACTCAGATTGTGTTGCCAAGGGTGGTTTGTGAATACTCGGACGAATTTCCCGAGGATCTTGTTGGTTTGCCACCGCATCGGGAGATTGAATTCTCTATTGACCTAGTGCCCGGCACGGCGCCGATTTCTATGGCACCTTATCGTTTTGCCCCAGCCGAGTTAGTTGAGTTGAAGATTCAGCTCCAGGAGTTACTAGACAAGGGCTTTATACGTCCTAGTGTTTCACCGTGGGGAGCACCGACCCTCTTTGTCAAAAAGAAAGGTGGTGCTTTGAGACTTTGCATAGATTACCGGAAGTTAAATCGGGCTACGGTTAAGAATAAGTACCATATGCCTCGTATAGATGATCTGTTCGATCAGTTGAAGGGTTCCCGTTGTTTCTCAAAGATAGACTTGAGATCGGGTTATCATCAGTTAAGAGTCAGGGAGGAGGATATTCCGAAAACGGCTTTCCGTACGCGGTATGGCCACTATGAGTTTCTGGTGATGCCTTTTGGGCTCACTAATGCACCGGCAGTTTTTATGGACTTGATGAACCGGATATTCCAGGAATTTTTAGATCGTTTTGTAGTTGTATTCGTGGACGACATCCTTATCTATTCACCTTCTGCGGAGAAGCACAAGGAACACTTGAGAGTGGTGCTTGAGTTACTTAGAGCCCATAAGCTTTATGCTAAGTTTGGGAAGTGTGAGTTCTGGCTAGAAGAGGTCAAGTTCTTAGGCCATGTAGTTTCTGGGGAAAGAGTGTCTGTTGATACATCCAAAACTGAGGCAGTGCAAGATTGGGCACAGCCTAAGAGTGTGTTTGAGATCCGTAGTTTTCTAGGGTTAGCTGGGTATTATCGTCGGTTTGTGAAAGATTTCTCCAGATTAGCTTCGCCTTTGACCAGATTGACTCGGAAGGGAGTCAAATTTGTATGGAGTGAGACTTGTGAAAAGTCATTCCAGGAGTTGAAAGTTAGACTAACCACCGCTCCAGTATTGATTATTCCAGAGAGAGGGTTGGGTTATGCAGTCTATTGTGACGCCTCACGAGAGGGTCTGGGTTGTGTGTTAATGCAAGAAGGGAAAGTAGTTGCCTATGGCTCACGTCAGTTGAAAATTCACGAGCAAAATTACCCTACGCATGATCTAGAGTTAGCAGCTGTGATATTTGCCTTGAAGATTTGGAGGCATTATCTTTATGGTGAGAAATTTGAGGTATTCTCGGATCATAAGAGTCTGAAATATTTGTTTACACAGAAAGACTTGAACTTGAGGCAGAGGAGGTGGATGGAGTTCATAGAGGATTATGACTTTGAGTTGCATTATCATCCGGGAAAGGCCAATGTGGTGGCCGATGCCCTTAGCAGGAAACCTGTTGGTGACATAGCTAGTATAGCCATCCGAGAATGGGAAATGTTGGGTGCACTTGGGGAGTTTGACTTACTTCTAGGCGAATCCGTTGAGGCTGCGGCCTTGTTTTCTGTTGTTGCACAGCCTACACTTGTGACTCGAGTGTTAGAGGCTCAGAGGGGTGACCTTGAGGTAGAATTTCTTCGTGAGAAGATTTCTGGTGGGAAGGTTGAGAAGGGTTTGACGGTGTATTCCGACCTGAGTGTGAGATACCGAGACTGTCTGTTTGTGCCGGAGTCTTGCCGAGAGGAGGTACTCCGAGAGTTCCATCATTCACGCCTTGCGGTGCATCCGGGAGGCACTAAGATGTATCGGGATTTGGGTCGCCAGTTCTGGTGGCGGGGTATGAAGAGAGATGTGGCAGCTTTCGTATCTAAGTGCCTTACTTGTCAGCAAGTGAAGGCCGAACATCAGAGGCCAGCGGGTTTGTTGCAACCCTTGCCTATTGCCGAGTGGAAGTGGGAACACATCACTATGGACTTCGTTGTGGGTCTTCCGAGGACTCAGCGGGGTAGTGATGCTATTTGGGTGGTTGTAGACCGGTTGACTAAGTCGGCGCACTTCATTCCTATGCGCGTGAGAGATTCGGTAGATTATCTTGCCGACTTGTACAATCGGGACATAGTGAGGTTACACGGGGTTCCAGTGACGATCGTCTCAGATAGAGATCCTCGTTTTACTGCCAGGTTATGGCAGAGTTTGCAGAGTGCCTTAGGCACTAAGTTGACCTTTAGCACGGCTTATCATCCTCAGACTGATGGACAGTCCGAGCGTACTATTCAGATCCTTGAGGATATGCTTCGGGGTTGTGTTTTAGACTTTAGTGAGTCGTGGGTGAGGCACTTGCCGTTGGTGGAGTTTGCTTACAACAACAGTTTCCAGTCTAGTATCGGTATGGCACCATTTGAGGCCTTGTATGGCCGACCGTGTAGATCTCCTGTTTGTTGGGCTGAGGTGGGCGATGCACCTCTGTTGGGCCCGGAGTTGGTGAGGGAAACGACGGAGAAAGTTGAGCTTATCCGTAAGAGGCTTGTTACAGCACAGAGTCGTCAGAAATCTTATGCAAACCGTAGGAGGAGACCTTTGGTGTTTGTGGTGGGTGATCATGTCTTTCTGAAGATATCACCTAGGCGGGGTTTAATGAGGTTTGGGAAGAGCGGGAAGTTGTCCCCTCGGTTCATTGGTCCGTTTGAGATCCTTGAGAGGATTGGCGAGGCTGCCTATCGTTTAGCTTTGCCACCGCAGTTGTCCGGGGTACATGACGTGTTTCATGTGAGTATGCTTCGGAAGTATGAGCCGGATCCATCACATGTGTTGGATTGGACTGATTTAGTAGTTGACGAGGATGTCTCGTATGAGGAGAGACCGGTTCGGGTCTTGGATAGGCGGGATCAAGTTTTGCGAGGCAAAACCATCCCTTTGGTCAAAGTTTTGTGGAAACACCACGGAGTGGAGGAAGCCACTTGGGAACGTGAGTTAGATGTCCGCGAGAAATATCCGGACATGTTTATTGATTTGTAATCTTATAATTAGATTCTGTTATATTGTTGAACTTAAGACCTTTATATATGTCTTAAGTTGTAAAACATTGAGTTTGTTTTGGTAAAAGGGTGTATCTTGAAACTCGCTTCATTATAGAAGTTTAGTGTAACATTACATCTGTTGAGTACATTGTGAATGGGTTGTATATATCATGCGATTGAATATGATATGAGAATTGTTAATATTGAAAGGAATAATGCATAATAAATGTTACAGGTTGAAATATATGTTGTTTTGTGAGATGCCTCTTGATAAAGAGATGAAATGACCAATTTAGGATCAAGATGTTTACTATTGTATTGTCAAAAAAAAAAAAAAAAACTGTTTTCAAAAACTTATGCTTAATTTCGGGGGCGAAATTCTTTGAAGGGGGGGAGGTTATAGCGACCCCGGCCTTTTCCCATTTGATTATTGTATCCGGACATAGGCTCCGTAGATTCTGTCATTGTATAATGGTTGTTGTTATCCCTTATTTTCTCATGTGGAATTATAGGATGTGTTGGGCAGGTTTGTTTCAGGTTGGTTGGGTTTAGGAATCAAGTGTTGCTGTCCAGAATTTTAGATCTTCGCTCGAGCGAGGAGTTTGTCGCTCGAGCGAGCTGTTGTTTTTGGTTCTTCGCTCGAGCCGGGGTTTGGTAGCTCGAGCGAGAGTTTGCGTCTGGTTTGGACCTGTAGCTTTGCATTCTTGGCTCGAGCGAGCTTTTCTTCGCTCGAGCGAGTTAGTTCGTTCTTCGCTCGAGCAATAGTTCCTTCGCTCGAGCGTGAGTCTTGTTGCAGACCTGAGGGTTTGAGTTCTTCGCTCGATCGAGCTTTCTTTCGCTCGAGCGAGCTTTGGAGTTGTTGGCTCGAGCAAGGCTTCCTTTGCTCGAGCGTAGTTTCTTTGTGTCTGGTCACTCGAGTGACCAAGTCTTCGCTCGAGCGACCAAGTCATCGCTCGAGCGAGCCTGTCCAGTTTATATACGCAGCAGCGGGTTTTGATCAGTCTTTTTCTTATTCTTTTTGGTTCTAAACCCTAGGTCCAACTTCTCTCTCTCCCTACTCACCTTCTCTCTTAGATTTGATCCACTTAGGGTGTGTTTCTACCCTAGATCCTTCATTAAAAAGATAGAGTGAGTTGAGGGCTTTCATTTAATCTGAACATTTGGCGATTTGGAGCACATTGGTATTTGGGCATTCATCTCTGTCTTCACCATTTGAGTTGTTTTCTTTGAGGTAGGGATTTCCTACTCCACTTTATAAGTTTTGTTCTACGTTTTGGTATTTTGATAAGTTGGGGTTACTTCGATAATTTTGGGAAAAACCCTAGTTGTGTTAATTAATTAATTTGTATAATTAATTAAAGGGAATTGGGGAATTTGGTTAAATTCATGAAATTGTGGAAATTATTGATTAAATGGTGTGGTGGGATAATTTAAACCACTCGCCTAGTGAATTGTTGTTATATTTATTTCCAGTCTAGAAATAACTGTTTTGGGCTATCGGTGGAGGATAGTCGTGATTGTTGTAGACATTGCATGTGGATTAGGAATAACTGAAACTAATCACATTGGTTAAGTCATTAATTTTGACTATTGCATTGATACAGAAATTACATGTATTGATTGAGCATTGCATTTGCATACATTGTTTTGTGTGGGAGGAGATAGGGGATGTACTCCACGGTTTAGGGGAAGATAGGGGATGGACCTCTAAACCGGACTTTGTTTGGGAGGAGATAGGGGATGGACTCCATTAGCATCACTTTTATGTGTGCTTATTATATTGAAGTGTTTTGTTGATACAACACTAAAATGTGTATCAATCTGGAAGTATGAAGTGTTTGATTTGAGCTTGAGTCTCATTTGTTTGTTGATATTGGAAGAGTGTGAATATGATATATATAATTCACTGTTGTAAGTTTGGCCAGGTTCTGAGCCATGTTGATAAAGTTGGAAAGTAAAACATATCTTAGACAATAGTGTCATGAGACTGTAAAATGAAGTAGTTGATTATCTTGGTTAACCATCTGTTGAATGCTATTGCTTTATTCATTGCTTATTTGTGGTTTAGTATATCTCTACTGGGCTGTGGCTTACCCTTTATGGGAACATCATTTTCAGGTTCAGGTGATAAGCTACCTCCAAAGACTTAGCTTGGAAGGACTTGGACTTTGAAGACTGTTTCTAGTTGTTTGTTTTACTTTATTGTTAGTACATGTAAACACTCAAGCCTAGGGCTTTATTTATATTTGAGTTAGAACTCATACTTTTGTGTCCAAGTGTTGGCTTGGAAAGATGTAAGCCGATAGGGCATTTAATTTGATGTTACATGTAATGTTTTGTTTAGTAAGACTCTGATGAATATTATTAGGAATTATTAAAATGTTTTCTTTAAATAATGCATGTCATTGATATATATAATATGGGTTAATTTTGAGGGCGTTACATTGATACCAATTGTTTCCCAAAAGACAACCTAAGAGGGGGGTGAATTAGGATTTTACAATTAAAAATTAATAATACCCTAATAAAAATTATGACTAGCACAATAGATAAATATAGTTAATGAAATAAAAATAATTAAAACAAGTGTTCTAACAACTGTGTCAGTTAATGATTTTAGCACAGTAAAAATGTGAAATATAGCTATGACAATTTAAAATAAAATAAAGAGATAAGGGAGGGAGAGACAAACAAATTTATAGTGGTTCAGCTTCAACTCGGTCTACGTCCATGCATCGAGCTTCACCTGAGATTTTCCACTATCTTCTAGCTTCATAGGGGTGCTAGCAACCTCTTTACAAATTGAGTAATCCTCCACGGATTTTACACAAACTTCACAAGCCCAAACCCTTGTAAATCTTAGGTGATTCACAATCACTCTCAAGATTTCAAGAACACAGTGTTTGCAATACTTTTACAAGTTGAAATGGTATTTTTGCTTTCAAAGAAAGTTTACAATAAATATCTCTCAAAGATAGATATATAAAATGAAATTTTGATTTTTCTGTAAATCTCACACAGGAAAGATGGGCTTAAAGCTATAAGGCTCAGTGTATAATTTTTTAGAATAGATGTGAGTGATTACAGATCAAAGAATATTTTTAGGTTTTTTGTAACTTGTTTACATTAGAGGCTTTGGTATATATAAAGAAAATTATAGCCGTTTATAGCCGTTGTATTCATTTGAATTTATAACCGTTTATAGCCGTTGCAGTCATTTGAATTTATAGCCGTTTATTGCCATTGTACTTCCATCATTACAAATATGAATATCTTCCACTCCATCATTACAAATTTGAATATCTTCTACTTGAACCTTTTGAACCTTTTGAACCTTTTGAACCTTTATAGCCGTTGTACTTCCATCATTACTAATTTGAATATCTTCCACTCGAACCTTTTGGCCTGCTGTTGTTCTAGGCTGTTTGAACCTTTGTTTTGTGCTGTTTGAACTCTTGGTTTAATCAAATATTGAATACATTCTAACAACATTTAGGATAAAGGTTTAGGTGAGAAATAATGGGACAAAACAAATTTTGATTCTATTTTTTCAAATAAATCATCAAAATAAATTTTGATTTTATTTTTCTCTTTCAAATAAATCATCAAAATAAATTCTGATTAAAATATAATTAAATAAATCATCAAAATAAATTTTGAATTCTATTTTTCTCTTTCAAATAAATTAAAACATAATTATATAAATTATCAAAATAAATAATTCTAACAATAAATAACTAGCATGCATACTACACAAAACTGTATTATAACCAAACACATGAAAAATATATTTATTTACTTAAATAAATTGGAATGGCTAAGCATAAACTCCATGTAGTTGAAACAATTGTATGTTGGACATTCTGAAACTGCTCCGTTTCTCGAAAAACAGTAGTTCCGTTTTTCTTTTTTACTAACATAATCATAGAACTGACGCAGTATAACATTCTGGGGAAATTATTCTATAATTACTACCCAAAGCAAAGAACAAATATAGTGTAATAAAATAATATATTACATATAGCATATGAATCTATTTGTCTAATTTGATGAGAAACATATAGTCTGTTTTAAGATTGTTGGTATTTTTTCATAATAATATAAGAAAAATATATAAAATAAAATAAACAGAAATGACAAAACAATTTTTTTTATATATATTTTATTTATTAAAGAATGAAATAAAAAATAAATTACACAATTAAAAATATATAAATAAATTAGATTACACCATGGAATATATTACAAGATGGATTCCCATGAATATATAAAATAATATGCGAGAAATAGTTCAAATTTAAAAATTTGAAGAACAAAATATAAGAGATGCAAACTGAAAACCTCTACGTGATATCATAGTTTCCTTAAAATAGAATCACCACCTCCGGATGAGTGCTAGAGGTATGTTGACGTCTATCTCCTAAGATACGATGGTTGAAACCAGCTAATGCAAAAGCACCTTTTGAATAGCTATGGCGAACTTGACAATGACAGCACACTCTCTCTAACAAGAACCAAAGAAGCGGCTAGCCCAAAGAAGATAGAAAAAAGTTTCTTTGGTATAAAATTCTTCTCCAACTTTATCTAAAGAAAATCACAAATTTTTCATCTCAAAAATATTTTTATCTCATCCATCTAAGTTGGAGGGAAAGGACCATTTTGATAATTGTTGGGAAGGGGTCTTAGCCATGAAGGCTACTATAAAACTTAGCATCAATAGCCTTCAACTCTAGTCATAAGGGCTAAAGTTACAAAGGTGCAAAACTCTCATATACATAATATGATCATCAACTCATCATCAAAAGATGAGAGTTACAAAGGTTGAAAACTTCCCTTGCATTATATATATATAATACTATTTAAATAATCTAACTAGATGGGCTGTAAAATGAATGCAGGTGTTGGATCACAACCCAATCCAAACTCAGTCTAAAACATATGCACAAGACAAGCACAGCCCAACATAACACAATATGGCCCATGCCGAAGACAAAGTCCAACACAAGCACATACACAAGCCTAGGCTAATCTGTAACGCCCTCAAAATAATAACATTAAACCCATCAAAATAAACATGCATTTATATATATAAGGTCCACATTCTTCAATTCATCAGAGTATTTCTTTACAAAAGTATCACATGTTAGTGACAAAAGCAAATGCCCTACGGGCTTACAGCTTTCCAAGTTAACACTTGGTTATAAAAAAAGAGTACTAACTCAATTACACATTAAGCCCCTGGCTTGGATTTACATGTAATACATCAAAAGGAAATAAGACAACAAAAGTCTGTCCGCCTCTAGCCTCCTAAGCTATGTCCATGGAGGTGGCATACTACCTGTACCTGAAAATAATGTCCCATAAAGGGTGAGCCAATGCCCAGTAGAGATATGCTAAACACAGTATGAGCAATAACTAAGACATTAGCAATTGATAAATGTTCAATTTTCATAAACCAATTCATAACCCACTTCCATCTCATGACCATTACGTTCATGTTTCATTTCAGTTTCCATTTCTTATCAATTTCACAATTTACATCAAGGGCTCAGAACCTGGCCAACTACTTATATGAGACAGTGACTTATATTAAACATTTCCCATTATCACAATAGATAAACATACCAGTTGTATCAACATCTCAACAGGTAAGCATACAAGCTGTACCCACATTTCAACAAATATGCATATGAGCTATATCAACACTTCCAATGACAAGCATATGAGCTGTATCAACACATTATCTGACAAGCATATGAGCTGTATCAGTGGAGTCCATCCCCTATCTCCTCCCAAACAACATCCGGTTTAGAGGTCCATCCCCTATCTTCCCCTAAACCGTGGAGTACATCCCCTATCTCCTCCCCCACACACAATGCATATATACACAAAGGTCATATACACAATCAATCAATCAATACATAACGTTAATGTATTCTATAGCGACCCCGGTCTTTTCCCGTTTGATTATTGTATCCGGACTTAGGTTCCGTAGATTCTGTCATTGTATATTTGTTGTTGTTGTTGTCCCTTATTTTCTCATTTGGAATTATAGGATGTGTTTGGGCAGGTTTGTTTCAGGTTGGTAGGGTTTAGAAACCAAGTGTTGCTGTCCAGAATTTTGGATCTTCGCTCGAGCTAGGAGTTTGTCGCTCGAGCGAGATGTTGTTTTGGTTCTTCGCTCGAGCCGGGGTTTGGTAGCTCGAGCGAGAGTTTGTGTCTGGTTTGGACCAGTAGCTTTGCATTCTTGGCTCGAGCGAGCTTTTCTTCGCTCGAGCGAGTTAGTTCATTCTTCGCTCGAGCGATAGTTCCTTCGCTCGAGCGTGTGTCTGGTTACAGATCTGAGGGTTTAAGTTCTTCGCTCGATCGAGTTTTCTTTCGCTCGAGCGAGATTTTGGGTTGTTGGCTCGAGCAAGGCTTCCTTGGCTCGAGCGTAGTTTTTTTGTGTCTAGTCGCTCGATCGACCAAGTCTTCGCTTGAGCGAGCCTGTCAGGTTTAAATAGGCAGCAGCGTGTTTCAGATCTGTTTTTCTTGCACTTTCATATTCCAAAACCCTAGTTACGAGTTCTCTCTCCCTCTACACACCTTCTCTCTTAGGATTGATCTACTTAGAGTAAGTTTCTACCTTAGATCCTTTATTAAAAAGATAGAGTGGGTCGAGGGCTTCCATTTAATCTGAATTGTTGGTAGTTTGGAGCACTTTGGAGTTTGGGTTTTCATCTCCATCTTCTCTTTTGGGGCTATTTCTTCGAGGTAGGGATTTCCTACTCCATTTTATAGGTTTTGTTCTAAGTTTTGGTATATTGATATGTTGGGTTTACTTTGATAATTTTGGGAAAAACCCTAGTTGTATTAATTAATTAATTTGTATAATTAATTTAAGGGAATTGGGGAATTCATTGATTAAATGGTGTAGTTGGATAATTTAAATCACTCACCTATTGAATTGTTGTTATATTTATTTCCAAGTTTAGAAATAGCTGTTTTGGGCTATCGGTGGAGGATAATCACGATTGTTGTAGACAATGCATGTGGATTAGGTATAACTGAAACTAATCACATTAGTTGAGTCATTAATTTTGACTGTTGAATTAATATAGACATTATGTGTATTGATTGTGTGATGTATATGTTATGTGTTTACATACTTTGTTTTGTGTGGGAGGAGATAGGGGATGTACTCCACGGTTTAGGGGAAGATAGGGGATGGACCTCTAAACCGGATTTTGTTTGGGAGGAGATAGGGGATGGACTCCATTGGCATCACTTTTATGTGTGCTTATCTATATTGAAGTGTTTTATTGATACAACACTAAAATGTGTATCAAACTGGAAGTATGAAGTGTTTTGATTTGAGCTTGAGTCTTATTTGTTTGTTGATATTGGAGGAATGTGAATATGATATACATAATTCATTGTGGTAAGTTTGGGCCAGGCTCTGAGCCATGTTGATAAAGTTGGAAAGTAAAACGTGTCTTAGACAATAGTGTCATGAGACTGTAAAACGGAGTAATTGATTATCTTGGTTAACCATATGTTGAATGCTATTGCTTTATTCATTGCTTATATGTGGTTTAGTATATTTCTACTGGGCTGTGGTTCACCCTATATGGGAACATCATTTTCAGGTTTAGGTGATAAGCTACCTCCAAGGACTTAGCTTGGAAGGGACTTGGATTTTGAAGACTGTCTTTAGTTAATTGTCTTTATTTATTAGTACATGTAAACATCCAAGCCTAGGGCTTTTCTTGTATTGAGTTAGAACTCATCTTTTTGTAACCAAGTGTTGGCTTGGAAAGATGTAAGGCTGTAGGGCATTTTATTCGATGTTACATGTAAAGCTTTTATTTAGTAATACTCTGATGAATGAATTAATAAATTGTTTTCTTTAAATAATGCATGTCAATGATATATATATATAATGGGTTGATTTTGAGGGCGTCACAACTTGGTATCAGAGCGTACCGGGTTTGAATACTTTGGGTACGTGGGAAGTGATTAGTATCACATTGGGTTCGTCTCGTTTGATAGAGACTTAGTGTAATGTTATATGCTTATGTGATAACATGTTTATGTGATTATGTGGGTATGGAATGTAGTTTCTAGGATGTTGATTGGACCCTTGAGTTTCTAGTAGTCTTGTTGGAAAGGCACTTGATCACTGCTGCTTCCAACCGGAACTATAGTAACGCATTGGGACTATCATTATCCGGGAATGAAATTCGTAGGTGCTTATGTGATTATGTGCTTATGTGGAATGTATTATTGTTGTCCATTGCATTAGGACGCCAGGGTTTAGCTTCGGCACATTTATTAATGTGCTAATGTCTTTGTTTCCTTTATTAAGATGTCAGGACGAGGACGAGGACGCGGTAGGCGTGGTAGGCCGGGTAGGTAGGAGGTGCCTGTGCCAGAGGAGATTCCGGCAGTTCAGGAGGGAATTGGCCAGGCCAATGTGGCCGAGCCAGTAGACCAGCAGGCTATGGGCGCTTTAGCTCGAGAGATAGCAGGGGCATTCAGGGAGTCAGTAGGCATCCTCAGAGCTGAGAATCAAGCTCGGGATGTTGCTGCTGATGCAGGACCTTCCTTTCTGAAGAGGGAGTTCTTCCGATCTAATCCGGATGAATTTGTGGGTGATCCTAAAGAGCCGCTTAAGGAAGATGAATGGCTCGAACAGACAACGAAGACGTTTGAGATGCTTGGCATCGAAGACGAGGGGTTGAAAGTGACCTTGGCATCTTTCCAATTGAAGGGGGATGCGGGTCAGTGGTGGAAGTTTACTAAGGGTCGTATAGGAGGTACATGGGAGGCTTTTGTGAATGCTTTCCAGGAGAAGTTTTTATCTCCAGCAGTCAGGGAGAAGTTGAGAGACCAGTTCTGCCAGCTTAAGCAGTCGAGTTCTTCTGTGGCCAAGTTTGAGGCTGCATTTACTAGCTTGTCCAGGTTTGCACCTGAGTTGGTGGCGTCTGAGGAACGCCGTTGTATTGAGTTTGAGAAGAAGTTGAGGCGTGGCCTCAAGCTGAGAGTTGGGGGAACTATGATTCGGGATTATGGGCGTATGGTTGATGTTGCAGCCCACATGGAAATCATGATGCAGGAGGAGGAGGAAGGACAGAAGGGCTCCAAGAGGAGTCAGGATGGTCAGAGTGATGGTAGGAGACAGAAGGGTTTTAATCCTCAGCAGTCTCAGGGTAGCTTTTCTAGATCGACTTTTCCTGTGCCGAGTGCCAGTTCGGGGAAAGACAGTCAAGGAGACATTACCTGTTTCAAGTGTGGCCAGCTGGGCCACAAGTCTCCAGTTTGTCCTCAGAGGGGAGGAGTGCAGAGAGCAGCATCATCTTCGGCTCGATCTCAGAGCCAGAGTCAGGGTAGAGGTCAGCCACTCTCGTGTTATCAGTGTGGTCAGCCAGGGCATATGAAGAGGTATTGCCCGCAGTTGGGTGGCACATCTGGTGCATCTGGTTTGAGGTCGATTCAGGGTCAGCAGCCAGCTCAGTCGGGTCAGGCCTCGAGGGCCAATCAGGGGGCTTCATCGTCTCAGTCGGTGCAGCAATCTTATGCTCCTAGGGTTGAGCAAGTTGATCAGAGGTCGTCTGGGCGCGTGTATGCTGTTACCGCGCAGGATCTTGTGCCAGCACCATCAGTTGTGAGAGGTACCTTCTTGTTTTGCAACTCGGTTGCTAATGTTTTGATTGATACGGGTGCATCTCATTCCTTTGGGTCTGCTGCATTTGCATCTGTTTTGGAGTTGGAGTTAGCACAGTTAGCATCTCCTATTTGTGTAGTGTCACCTCTTGGTGGTGAATTGATTTTGAAACAAGGTGTTAGGGGTTGTGATATAGAGGTTGATTATCATAGAATTCCATTTTCCTTTGTAGTTATGCCTATGAGGGGTTTCGATGTTATTTTGGGTATGGACTGGTTATCGTCATACCGGGCAGTTATTGATTGCTACCGCCAGAGGGTCACTTGTTGTACCGTGAGCGGAGAGTATTTTCATTTTCTGGGGGACCGGGTTGGTGATGTGTTGCCACCGGGGTTTGTTCCGCGAGGACGGAGTGAGCTTAGTGGTCTACTTGCTAACCTTTCGATTAGTGAGGATGTTGAGACTCAGATTGTGTTGCCAAGGGTGGTTTGTGAGTACTCGGACGTCTTTCCCGAGGATCTTGTTAGTTTGCCACCGCATCGGGAGATTGAATTCTCTATTGACCTAGTGCCCGGCATGGCGCCGATTTCTATGGCACCTTATCGTTTTGCCCCAGCCGAGTTAGTTGAGTTGAAGATTCAGCTCCAGGAGTTGCTAGATAAGGGTTTTATACGTCCTAGTGCTTCGCCGTGGGGAGCACCGGCCCTCTTTGTTAAAAAGAAAGGTGGTGCTTTGAGACTTTGTATAGATTACCGGAAATTGAATCGGGCTACGGTTAAGAATAAGTACCCTATGCCTCGTATAGATGATCTATTCGATCAATTGAAGGGTTCCCGTTGTTTCTCGAAAATAGACTTGAGAACGGGTTATCATCAGTTAAGAGTCCGGGAGGAGGATATTCCGAAGTCGGCATTCCGTACGCAGTATGGCCACTATGAGTTTTTGGTGATGCCATTTGGGCTCACCAATGCACCGGCAGTTTTTATGGATTTGATGAACCGGATATTCCGGGAATTTTAGATCGTTTTGTAGTCGTCTTTGTGGACGACATCCTTATCTATTCACCTTCTGAGGAGAAGCACAAGGAACACTTGAGAGTGATGCTTGAGTTACTTAGAGCCCATAAGCTTTATGCTAAGTTTGGAAAGTGTGAGTTCTGGTTAGAAGAGGTCAAGTTCTTAGGCCATGTAGTTTCTGGGGAAGGAGTGTCTGTTGATACATCCAAGACTGAGGCAGTGCAAGATTGGGCACAGCCTAAGAGTGTGTTTGAGATCCGCAGTTTTCTGGGGTTAGCTGGATATTATCGTCGATTTGTGAAAGATTTCTCCAGATTAGCTTCGCCTTTGACTAGGTTGACTCGGAAGGGAGTCAAATTTGTATGGAGTGAGACTTGTGAAAAGTCATTCCAGGAGTTGAAAGTTAGACTGACCACCGCTCCAGTGTTGATTATTCCGGAGAGAGGGTTGGGTTATGCAGTCTATTATGACGCCTCACGAGAGGGTCTGGGTTGTGTGTTGATGCAAGAAGGAAAAGTAGTTGCCTATGGCTCACGTCAGTTGAAAATTCATGAGCAGAATTACCCTACGCATGATCTAGAGTTAGCAGCTGTGATATTTGCCTTGAAGATTTGGAGGCATTATCTTTATGGTGAGAGATTCGAGGTATTCTCGGATCATAAGAGTCTGAAATATTTGTTTACACAGAAAGACTTGAACTTGAGGCAGAGGAGGTGGATGGAATTCATAGAGGATTATGACTTTGAGTTGCATTATCATCCGGGAAAGGCCAATGTGGTGGCCGATGCCCTTAGCAGGAAACCTGTTGGTGACATAGCTAGTATAGCCATCCGAGAATGGGAGATGTTGGGTGCACTTGGGGAGTTTGATTTACTTTTGGGCGAATTCGTTGAGGCTGCGGCCTTGTTTTCTGTTGTTGCACAGCCTACACTTGTGACTCGAGTGTTAGAGGCTCAGAGGGGTGACCTTGAGGTAGAATCTCTTCGTGAGAAGATTTACGGTGGGAAGGTTGAGAAGGGTTTGACGGTGTATCCCGACCTCAGTGTGAGATACCGAGACCGTTTGTTTGTGCCAGAGTCTTGTCGAGAGGAAGTACTCCGAGATTTTCATCATTCACGTCTTGCGGTGCATCCGGGAGGCACTAAGATGTATCGGGATTTGGGTCGCCAGTTTTGGTGGCGGGGTATGAAGAGAGATGTGGCAGCTTTCGTATCTAAGTGCCTTACTTGTCAGCAAGTGAAGGCCGAACATCAGAGGCCAGCGGGTTTGTTGCAACCCTTGCCTATTGCCGAGTGGAAGTGGGAGCATGTTACTATGGATTTCGTTGTGGGTCTTCCGAGGACTCAGCGGGGTAGTGATGCTATTTGGGTAGTTGTGGACCGGTTGACTAAGTCAGCACACTTTATTCCTATGCGCGTAAGAGATTCAGTCGATCATCTTGCCGATTTATATATTCGGGACATAGTGCGGTTACATGGGGTTCCAGTGACGATTGTCTCAGATTGAGATCCTCGCTTTACTGCCAGGTTGTGGCAGAGTTTGCAGAGTGCCTTAGGCACTAAGTTGACCTTTAGCACGGCTTATCATCCTCAGACTGACGGGCAGTCCGAGCATACTATTCAGATCCTTGAGGATATGCTTCGGGGTTGTGTTCTAGACTTTAGTGGGTCATGGGAGAGGCACTTGCCGTTGGTGGAGTTTGCCTACAACAACAGTTTCCAGTCTAGTATCGGTATGGCACCGTTTGAGGCCTTGTATGGCCGACCGTGTAGATCTCCTATTTGTTGGGCTGAGGTGGGTGATGCACCTCTACTGGGTCCGGAGTTGGTGAGGGAAACGACGGAGAAAGTCGAGCTTATTCGTAAGAGGCTTGTTACAGCACAGAGTCGTCAGAAATCTTATGCCGACCATAGGAGGAGACCTTTGGTGTTTGAGGTGGGTGATCATGTCTTTCTGAAGATATCACCTAGATGGGGTTTGATGAGATTTGGGAAGAGCGGGAAGTTGTCCCCTCGGTTCATTGGTCCGTTTGAAATCCTTGAGAGGATTGGCGAAGCTGCTTATCGTTTAGCTTTACCGCCGCAGCTGTCCGGAGTACATGACGTTTTTCATGTGAGTATGCTTCGGAAGTATGAGCCGGATCCATCACATGTGTTGGATTGGACCGATTTAGTGGTTGATGAGGATGTCTCATATGAGGAGAGACCAATTCGAGTCTTGGATAGGCGGGATCAAGTTTTGCGAGGCAAAACCATCCCTTTGGTCAAAGTTTTGTGGAAACATCACGGAGTAGAGGAAGCCACTTGGGAACGTGAATTGGAAGTCCGCCAGAAATATCCGGACATGTTTATTGAATTGTAATCTTATAATTAGATTCTGTTATATGGTTGAACTTAAGAGCTTTATATATGTCTTAAGTTGTAAAACATTGAGTTTGTGTTGGTAAATGGGTGTATCTTCAAACTTGCTTCATTATAGAAGTTTAGTGTAACATTGCATCTGTTGAGTACATTGTTGAATGGGTTGTATATATCGTGCGATTGAATATGATATGGGAATTGTTAACCTTGAGTGGAATAATGCATAATAATGATACAGGTTGAAATATATGTTGTTTATATATATATGTGAGATGCCTCTTGATAAAGAGATGAAAGGACCAGTTTTGGGTCAAGATGTTTACTAATGAATTGTAAAAAAAAAAAAAATCTGTTTTCAAAAACTTATGCTTAATTTCGGGGACGAAATTCTTTGAAGGGGGGGAGGTTATAGTGACCCCGGTCTTTTCCCGTTTGATTATTGTATCCGGACTTAGGTTCCGTAGATTCTGTCATTGTATATTTGTTGTTGTTGTTGTCCCTTATTTTCTCATTTGGAATTATAGGATGTGTTTGGGCAGGTTTGTTTCAGGTTGGTAGGGTTTAGAAACCAAGTGTTGCTGTCCAGAATTTTGGATCATCGCTCGAGCTAGGAGTTTGTCGCTCGAGCGAGATGTTGTTTTGGTTCTTCGCTCGAGCCGGGGTTTGGTAGCTCGAGCGAGAGTTTGCGTCTGGTTTGGACCAGTAGCTTTGCATTCTTGGCTCGAGCGAGCTTTTCTTCGCTCGAGCGAGTTAGTTCGTTCTTCGCTCGAGTGATAGTTCCTTCGCTCGAGCGTGTGTCTGGTTACAGATCTGAGGGTTTGAGTTCTTCGCTCGATCGAGTTTTCTTTCGCTCGAGCGAGATTTTGGGTTGTTGGCTCGAGCAAGGCTTCCTTGGCTCGAGCGTAGTTTTTTTGTGTCTAGTCGCTCGATCGACCAAGTCTTCGCTCGAGCGAGCCTGTCAGGTTTAAATAGGCAGCAGCGTGTTTCAGATCTGTTTTTCTTGCACTTTCATATTCCAAAACCCTAGTTACGAGTTCTCTCTCCCTCTACACACCTTCTCTCTTAGGATTGATCTACTTAGAGTAAGTTTCTACCTTAGATCCTTTATTAAAAAGATAGAGTGGATCGAGGGCTTCCATTTAATCTGAATTGTTGGTAGTTTGGAGCACTTTGGAGTTTGGGTTTTCATCTCCATCTTCTCTTTTGGGGCTATTTCTTCGAGGTAGGGATTTCCTACTCCATTTTATAGGTTTTGTTCTAAGTTTTGGTATATTGATATGTTGGGGTTACTTTGATAATTTTGGAAAAAACCCTAGTTGTATTAATTAATTAATTTGTATAATTAATTTAAGGGAATTGGGGAATTCATTGATTAAATGGTGTAGTTGGATAATTTAAATCACTCACCTATTGAATTGTTGTTATATTTATTTCCAAGTTTAGAAATAACTGTTTTGGGCTATCGGTGGAGGATAGTCACGATTGTTGTAGACAATGCATGTGGATTAGGTATAACTGAAACTAATCACATTAGTTGAGTCATTAATTTTGACTGTTGAATTAATATAGACATTATGTGTATTGACTGTGTGATGTATATGTTATGTGTTTACATACTTTGTTTTGTGTGGAAGGAGATAGGGGATGTACTCCACGGTTTAGAGGAAGATAGGGGATGGACCTCTAAACCGGATTTTGTTTGGGAGGAGATAGGGGATGGACTCTATTGGCATCACTTTTATGTGTGCTTATCTATATTGAAGTGTTTTATTGATACAGCACTAAAATGTGTATCAAACTGGAAGTATGAAGTGTTTTGATTTGAGCTTGAGTCTCATTTGTTTGTTGATATTGGAGGAATGTGAATATGATATACATAATTCATTGTGGTAAGTTTGGCCAGGCTCTGAGCCATGTTGATAAAGTTGGAAAGTAAAACGTGTCTTAGACAATAGTGTCATGAGACTGTAAAACGGAGTAATTGATTATCTTGGTTAACCATATGTTGAATGCTATTGCTTTATTCATTGCTTATATGTGGTTTAGTATATTTCTACTGGGCTGTGGCTCACCCTATATGGGAACATCATTTTCAAGTTCAGGTGATAAGCTACCTCCAAGGACTTAGCTTGGAAAGGACTTGGATTTTGAAGACTGTCTTTAGTTAATTGTCTTTATTTATTAGTACATGTAAACATCCAAGCCTAGGGCTTTTCTTGTATTGAGTTAGAACTCATCTTTTTGTAACCAAGTGTTGGCTTGGAAAGATGTAAGGCTGTTGGGCATTTTATTCGATGTTACATGTAAAGCTTTTATTTAGTAATACTCTGATGAATGAATTAATAAATTGTTTCTTTAAATAATGCATGTCAATGATATATATATATAATGGGTTGATTTTGAGGGCATCACATATTCTGTCAACCGTCATACTCTATGACATATCCAATTGACTAGTTTTAGTTTGCCTAATCATCATGCATTGTCTACAACAATCAAGCTTCCCTCCACCGGTAGCCCAGGCAATTATTTCTAAACAGATAATAAAAGCTCCAACAGATAAAATATCGATGTTTTCAAAAGTGAGCAATTTATAAATCCAACTCCATCATTTCACAACATAATGAGCCAATTTCATTATTTTCAACTCAATTCCATAAATTCACAATTTTTCCAAATTAATTATACCAATTAATTTATTCAACCAAATTAGGGCTTTCTACCCCATTTCTCAATATTGACCCAATGGTCTAAATATCAACAACCAACATCAATAACACCATTTGAAACCCCAAATACATATTATGAGCCCAAAATCACGAAACCCTCTTTAACACATTTTGAAACCCTAAGTCCCAAAATTTCCCAAATTCAACACTTTATCAAAACAACTAAAAATCTAGGTTAAAGACCATAAGAGTGAGTAGGAATCCCTACCTCAAAAGATGACTCCCAACCAAGAAGGTGAAGAAGACGAAAATGCTCCAACCCACGAATTTCTAGGATCAAAAGATAGCCTTCGACGATCAACAACTTTTTTGTAAAGGCCAAAGGTGAGGAAATCACTCCTACTAGATCAATACCTAGAGAGAAGTCAAGGTTTTAGAGAGAGGAGCTCTCAAAATGGGTTTTAGAAAAGTAGGAGAGAGAAAGGAGAGTAAAAAGTGATTTAAAATCACCCAGCGGATAACTCATATACGCATGGCCCGCTCGAGCGGAGAACACATTGCTCGAGCGCCAAGAACAAAAATCTGGACACGCTCGAGCGCAATAAGGCCCGCTCGAGCTCCAAGACACAAGAATAAAGCACTTCCGCTCGAGGGCGAAAACCAGTCCGCTCGAGCGTAGATTTCCCCCTCCCAGAACTTATATCCAGAAAGTACTACCCGCTCGAGCGTAAACAAACCCGCTCGAGCGTAAAAATCACATCTGTAGAAGTTTTGCAGGAACACGAAATACTGGAGGTGTGCAATCCCCGCTCGAGCGCAAGAAGACCCGCTCGAGCGGACCGCCTAAAAACTGAGCAACAAGGAATTGAAACCAAGGCCTAACCAACCTGTAACAACCCTGCCCAAAACATCCTAAACTCAATCAGGTGGAATTAAAGGACGACAACAAGATAGATACAACTACCCACTTCACGGAACCAAGTCCGGAATACAACAGGACAGTAAAGGGACAACCGGGATCACTATAACCTCCCTCCCTTAAAGAATTTCGTCCTCGAAATTAAACACAAGTTTTCCAAAAACAGGTTTTCTCCTTTCTCAACAGTATTACAACATAATATTAAACAACCCGACCCATTACTGGTCAATTCCAACTCTTTTCAAGAGGCAAAACACATTATTCATAACAACCTGCATTATCAACATGCATTCTTTTGAAATCTATCAATTTCAACCTGTTTCTCACCATTTCTTAACACATGCAACATTAATATCATGCTTGCATTTCCAAAATGTACTTAACATACGTAATGTTAAAACAAATTCCCATTAACCAAAACATTCACAATGTTTTACAACTTAAGACATATACAATGCTCTTAAAGTTCAACAATATTACAGAATTTCATTACAAAATTACACATCAATAAACATGTCCGAATACTTCTCACGGACTTCCAACTCACGTTCCCAAATGGCTTCCTCCACTCCGTGATGTTTCCACAAAACCTTCACCAAAGGAATGGTCTTGCCACGCAGGACTTGATCCCACCTATCCAAGACCCGCACCGGTCTCTCCTCGTACGAGGCATCCTCATCTACCTCTAAATCGGTCCAATCTAACACGTGGGACCGATCCGGCTCATACTTCCGAAGCATACTCACATGAAACATGCACTTCGGACAACTGCGGTGGCAAGGCTAAAAGATAGGCAACCTCGCCGATCCTCTCAAGGATCTCAAAAGGACCAATAAACCGAGGGGATAACTTCTCACTCTTGCCAAATCTCATCAAACCTCGCCTAGGTGATATTTTCAAGAAGACATGATCACCTACCTCGAACGCCAAAGGCCTCCTCCTACGGTCGGCATAACTCTTTTGGCGACTCTGGGCTGTAACAAGCCTCCTACGGATAAGCTCAACTTTCTACGTCGTCTCCCTAACCAACTCCGGACCCAACAAAGGTGCATCACCCACCTCGGGCCAACACACTGGAGACCTACACGGTCGGCCATACAAGGCCTCAAACGGTGCCATACCGATACTAGACTGAAAGCTATTGTTGTAGGCAAACTCCACCAATGGTAAATGCCTCTCCCACGCCCCATTAAAGTCCAGGACACAACCCCGAAGCATATCCTTAAGGATCTGAATAGTACGCTCGGACTGCCCGTCAGTTTGAGGATGATAAGCCGTACTAAAGGTCAACTTAGTGCCCAAGGCACTCTGCAAACTCTACCACAACCTAGCAGTAAAACGAGGATCTCTATCTGAGACAATCGTCACTGGGACCCCGCGCAATCTCACTATGTCCCGAATATACAAGTCGGCGAGATGATCTACTGAATCTCTCACGCGCATGGGAATGAAGTGCGCCGACTTAGTCAAACGGTCTACAACCACCCAAATAGCATCACTACCCCGCTGAGTCCTCGGAAGACCTACAACGAAGTCCATAGTGACATGCTCCCACTTCCACTCGACAATAGGCAAGGGTTGCAACAAACCCGCTAGCCTCTGATGCTCGGCCTTCACTTGCTGGCAAGCAAGGCACTTAGACACGAAAGCTGCCACATCTCTCTTCATACCTCGCCACCAAAACTGGTGACTCAAATCTCGATACATCTTAGTGCCTCCCGGATGCACCGCAAGGCGTGCATGATGGAAATCTCAGAGTACTTCCTCTCGGCAAGACTCCGGCACAAACAAACGGTCTCGGTATCTCATACTCTGGTCGGGATACACCGTCAAACCCTTCTCAACTTTCCCACTGGAGATCTTCTCTCGGAATGGCTCTACTTCAAGGTCACCTCTCTGTGCCTCTAGCACTCGAGTCACAAGTGTAGGCTGCGCAACAACAGAAAACAAGGTCGTAGCCTCAACAGATTCGCCTAGATGCAAATCAAACTCGCCGAGTACACCCAACATCCCCCATTCCCGGATGGCTATACAAGCTACATCACTAATGGATTTCCTACTAAGGGCATCGGCCACAACATTGGCCTTTCCCGGGTGATAGTGCAACTCAAAATCATAGTCCTCAAGGAACTCCATCCATCTCCTCTGCCTCAAATTCAAGTCTCTCTGTGTAAACAGATACTTCAAACTCTTGTGGTCTGAAAACACCTCGAACCTCTCACCATAAAGGTAGTGCCTCCAAATCTTCAAGGCAAAGATCACTGCTGCTAACTCTAGGTCGTGTGTAGGGTAGTTCTTCTTGTGTATTTTCAACTGACGTGAGCCATAGGCTACCACTTTCCCCTCTTGCATCAACACACAACCCAAACCCTCTCGTGAGGCATCACAATAAACCGTATAACCCAACCCTCTCTCCGGAATAATCAAAATCGGAGCGGTGGTCAATCTAACCTTTAACTCTTGGAACGACTTTTCGCAAGTCTCACTCCATACAAACTTGACCCCTTTCCGCGCCAATCTAGTCAACGGTGAAGCTAGCCTGGAGAAATCCTTCACAAACCGACGGTAATACCCAGCTAATCCCAGAAAACTGCGGATCTCAAACACACTCTTAGGCTGTGCCTAATCTTGCACTGCCTCTACCTTGGATGTATCAACGGACACCCCTTCCTCGGATACCACGTGGCCTAAGAATTTGACTTTCCTTAGCCAGAGCTCACACTTCCCAAACTTGGCATACTGTCTATGGGTTCTAAGCAACTCAAGCACCACTCTCAAGTGTTCCTCGTGCTCCTCCTTAGAAGGCGAATAGATAAGAATGTCGTCCACGAAAACGACTACAAATAGATCCAAGAATTCCCGGAAGATCCGGTTCATCAAGTCCATAAAGACTGCCGGTGCATTGGTAAGCCCGAATGGCATCACCAGAAACTCATAATGGCCATACTGCGTACGGAATGCCGTCTTTGGAATATCCTCCTCCCTGACCCTCAACTGGTGGTAACCCGATCTCAAGTCTATCTTAGAGAAACAACGGGAACCCTTCAACTGGTCAAACAGATCATCTATATGGGGCATAGGGTACTTCTTCTTGACCGTAGCCCGATTCAACTTCCGGTAGTCTATACACAATCTCAAGGCATCATCTTTCTTTTTAGCAAAGAGGACCGGTGCTCCCCACGGTGAAACACTAGGGCGAACAAAACCCTTATCTAGCAATTCCTGGAGCTGGATTCTCAACTCACTCAACTCGGCTGGGGCAAAACGATAAGGTGCCATAGAAATCGGCGCTGTGCTGGGCACTAAATCAATAGAGAACTCTATCTCTCGATGAGGTGGCAAACTAACGAGATCCTCGGGAAAAACATCTGAATACTCACAAACCACCCTCGGTAAAACAATCTGGGTCTTGTCACACTCACCACTCATAAATCTATCAAGCAGACCACTAAGCTTATTCCGCCCTCGCGGATCATACATCGGTGGCAACACACTACCAACCTGATCCCCCAAGAAATGGAAACACTCCCCGCTAAAGGTACAAACCATGACCCTCTAGCGGTAGCAATCGATAACAGCCCGGTATGACGATAGCCAGTCCATACCCAAAATAACATCAAAGCCCTTCATGGGCATGACAACAAAAGGAAAAGGAAGCCTGTGGTCGGCGACCTCTATATCACAACCTCTAACACCTTGTTTCAAGATCAACTCACTACCAATAGGTGATACTACACATATATGAGATGCTAACTGCGCCAACTCCAATTCCAAAATAGATGCAAATGCAGCAGATACAAAAGAATGAGATGCACCTATGCCAATCAACACACTAGCAACCGAGTTGCAAAACAGAAAAGTACCTCTCACTACTGATGGAGCCGGTACTAGATACTGCGCGGTAACAGCATACACGCGCCCTATAGGCCCCTGATCCACCTGCTCACCTCTAGGAGCAAAAGACTGCTGCACTGACTGGGATGACGAAGCTCCCAGATTGGCCCTCGAGGCCTGCACAGATTGAGCTGGCTGATAACTCCGCGTCTGCCTAGAACCAGACGCTCCTGAAGTAGCACTCAACTGTGGGCAATACCTCTTCAGGTGCCAAGGCTGACCACACTGATAGCAAGACAAAGGTTAGCCCCTGCCCTGACTCTGGCCCTGAGGTCTAACTGAAGAAGAAGCAGCTAGCTGACCCCCTCCCCTCTGCGGGCAAACCAAAGACTTGTGACCCAGCTGGCCACATGCAAAACAAGTCAAGCCTCCCTGACTACCTCTCCCAGAGCCCGTACTCGGCACTGGAAAGGTCGATCTAGCCACACCACCCTGAGACTATTGAGGGTTAAAACCCCTCTGTCTCCTGCCGTCACCCTGACCATCTTGGCCCCTCTTGGAACCTTTCTGCCCCTCATCCTCCTCCTGCATCATGAGCTCCATATGAGCTGCCGCATCCACCAAACATCTATACTCCCGGAGGAAAGATCCACTAACCCTCAACTTGAGGCCTCGCCTCAACTTTTGCTCAAACTCAAAGCAACGGCGTTCTTCGGACGCCACCAGTTCAGGTGCAAACCTGGACAGACTGGTAAAAGTAGCCTCAAACTCGGCCACTGACAAGCCCTGCTGTCTAAGCTGGCAAAACTGCTCCCTCAGCTTCTCCCTAGCAGCTGAAGACAAAAACTTCTCCTGGAAAGCATTCATAAACGCCTCCCATGCACTACCAACACTGCCCTTCTCGTACTTCCACCATTGACCCGCATCTCCCTTCAGCTAGAAGGATGCCAGGGTCACCTTCAAAGCCCCGTCCTCGATGCCTAGCATCTCAAACGTCTTCTCCATTTGTTCCAACCACTCGTCAGCCTTAAGTGGCTCCTTAGGATCCCCAACAAACTCGTCCGAGTTAGACCGGAAAAATTCCCTCTTCAAGAAAGAAGGCCCTGCCTCAGCAACCTGATTCTCAGCTCAGAGAATACCCAAAGCTCCCGCTATCTCTCGGGCCAAGGTGTCCATAGCCTGCTGACCCGCTGGCTCGGCCACGTTGGCCTGACCAACTCCCTCCTGCACTGCCGGAACGTCATCCGGTAGAGGTACCTCCTGCCTACCATGCCTGCCACGCCTACCATGCCCTCGTCCTGACATCCTAATAAAGGTAACCAAGACTATTAGCACATTCACAAATGTGCCGAAGCTATAACACTCGCGTCCTAAAGCATGGATAACTGTAATTCACTCCACGTAAGCACATAAACACATAAGCACTTACGAATTTCATTTCCGGATAATGATAGTCCCGAGGCGTTACTAGAGTTCCAGTTAGAAACAGCATTGATCAAGTGCCTTTCCAACAAAACTCCCAAAAACCCAAGGATCCAATCAACATCCTAGAAACTACATTCCATACCCACATAGTCACATAAGCATGTTATCAATTAAGCACATAGAATATGACACTACATCTAAGTCTCTATCAAGCGAGACAAACCCATTGTGATCCTAATCACTTCCCACGTACCCAAAGTATTCGAACCCGGTACGCTCTGATACCAAGTTGTAACGCCCTCAAAATAATAACATTAAACCCATCAAAATAAACATGCATTTATATATATAAGGTCCACATTCTTCAATTAATCAGAGTATTTCTTTACAAAAGTATCACATGTTAACGACAAAAGTAAATGCCCTACGGGCTTATAGCTTTCCAAGTTAACACTTGGTTACGAAAAAAGAGTACTAACTTAATTACACATTAAGCCCTTGGCTTGGATTTACATGTAATACATCAAAAGGAAATAAGAAAACAAAAGTCTGTCCGCCTCTAGCCTCCCAAGCTATGTCCTTGGAGGTGGCATACTACCTATACCTGAAAATAATGTCCCATAAAGGGTGAGCCAACGCCCAGTAGAGATATGCTAAACACAGTATGAGCAATAACTAAGACATTAGCAATTGATAAATGTTCAATTTTCATAAACCAATTCATAACCCATTTCCATCTCATGACCATTACGTTCATGTTTTATTTCAGTTTCCATTTCTTATCAATTTCACAATTTACATCAAGGGCTCAGAACCTGGCCAACTACTTATATGAGACAGTGACTCATATAAAACATTTCCCATTATCACAATAGATAAACATACCAGTTGTATCAACATCTCAACAAGTAAGCATACAAGCTGTACCCACATTTCAACAGATATGCATATTAGCTATATCAACACTTCCAATGACAAGCATATGAGCTGTATCAACACTTCCAATGACAAGCATATGAGCTGTATCAACACATTATCTGACAAGCATATGAGCTGTATCAGTGGAGTCCATCCCCTATCTCCTCCCAAACAACATCCGGTTTAGAGGTCCATCCCCTATCTTCCCCTAAACCGTGGAGTACATCCCCTATCTCCTCCCACACACACAATGCATATATACACAAAGGTCATATACACAATCAATCAATCAATACACAACGTTAATGTATTCTGTCAACCGTCATACTCTATGACATATCCAATTGATTAGTTTTAGTTTGCCTAATCATCATGCATTGTCTACAACAATCAAGCTACCCTCTACCGGTAGCCCAAGCAATTATTTCTAAACAGATAATAAAAGCTCCAACAGATAAAATATCAATGTTTTCAAAAGTGAGCGATTTATAAATCCAACTCCATCATTTCACAACATAATGAGCCAATTTCATTATTTCCAACTCAATTCCATAAATTCACAATTTCCCCAAATTAATTATACCAATTAATTTATTCAACCAAATTAGGGTTTTCTACCCCATTTCTCAATATTGACCCAATGGTCTAAATATCAACAACCAACATCAATAACACCATTTGAAACCCCAAATACATATTATGAGCCCAAAATCACGAAACCCTCTTTAACACATTTTGAAACCCTAAGTCCCAAAATTTCTCAAATTCAACACTTTATCAAAACAACTAAAAATCTAGGTTAAAGACCATAAGAGTGAGTAGGAATCCCTACCTCAAAAGATGACTCCCAACCAAGAAGGTGAAGAAGACGAAAATGCTCCAACCCACGAATTTCTCGGATCAAAAGATAGCCTTCGACGATCAACAACATTTTTGTAAAGGCCAAAGGTGAGGAAATCACTCCTACTAGATCAATACCTAGAGAGAAGTCAAGGTTTTAGAGAGAAGAGCTCTCAAAATGGGTTTTAGAAAAGTAGGAGAGAGAAAGGAGAGTAAAAAGTGATTTAAAATCACCCAGCGGATAACTCATATACGCATGACCCGCTCGAGCGGAGAACACATCGCTCGAGCGCCAAGAACAAAAATCTGGACACGCTCGAGCGCAATAAGTCCCGCTCGAGCGCCAAGACACAAGAATAAAGCACTTCCGCTCGAGCGCGAAAACCAGTCCGCTCGAGCGTAGATTTCCCCCTCCCAGAACTTATATCCAGAAAGTACTACCTGCTCGAGCGCCAACAAACCCGCTCGAGCGCTACCGCTCGAGCGTAAACAAACCCGCTCGAGCGTAAAAATCACATCTGCAAAAGTTTTGCAAGAACACGAAATACTGGAGGTGTGCAATCCTCGCTCGAGCGCAAGAAGACCCGCTCGAGCGGACCGCCTAAAAACTGAGCAACAAGGAATTGAAACCAAGGCCTAACCAACCTATAACAACCCTGCTCAAAACATCCTAAACTCAATCAGGTGGAATTAAAGGACGACAACAAGATAGATACAACTACCCACTTCACGGAACCGAGTCCGGAATACAACAGGACAGTAAAGGGATAACCGGGATCACTATATAATCCAAACCAAGACTAAGACTAAGACTAAGTCCAAGTCCAAGTCCAAGCCTATGCCCAAGCCTAACTTCTATTGATGCCCATTTTATGAGACAATTCTCATTCACAACCTAATGGTTTCGTCTCATTGTTTCTGTATTGCAACATTCTCACTTAAGAGAATACAAAACCATTCTGACCTACCTCAATCGGCGGTGGAGTCCCACTTTAATTTTGAATTAAAGTTGTTGAAAACTATTATTTTCCAACAAAGAATTACTTTAACATTTGGATAAGCATTTTGTAACCATTTAAACATGACGATTACAACATGGCAACATTGAATAGATGTGTAAATATTCCCACATCTGTCCTCTAAATTTGTGGGCATGCTATGATTAAGGTGAGTATAATGTCAATATTTAGAATCATGCATTTATATATTTTCATACATTTTTACATATATATATATATATATATATATTTACACATTTTGAGAAATTTTTATGCTAATGAGATTTGAAGAGATCAATAATTATTATTTTAAAATTATTAGTTAATTGAGAATATTTTATTTAGGATAGAATAGTCTAGAATTAATACCTTGTTTGGTTTCAGAAAATTGATTAATAAAACAGAGAGTTTTCTTAAAATTATTTGTTCTCAGAAAGAGCATCTCTAATTCAGATTTGTTTGCAATTCGGTCTTGTTCTTTCCACATCTTTTCGATATGTTTCATGCATCAATTTCTTATACGTATATTGAGATAACACTATAATGACTCGGATTTTAAATTCACATTAGATTGATGTATAGTGGTGCCCGTCACCTTAAAACTTGTATGGTTGTCGGACTCTTGATATTGATGGGTTGGCAAGTGAACTTTAAATATTATAATTGAGGACCCTTGGGTACTGTTTGGAACCTTGATTGAAGCCTTAACAAGATATATAGATAAGATTAGATAAAAAAAAACCCCAAATTTGAGTTTGAGTTTAAGTTTTTGACCAGCCGTCACTCTTTTGCCCTTTTCTCCTTCCATACTTTGAATTTGAATGTGAGGCTGGAACCATTGGAAAGCTTGTTTCCGGGGTTTCAATTTGGACACAAGAACGACCTAGAACGGAGTCCCAATAAGAGAGTTATACCCCTTTGAAGTTTTCATATCTGTGCTGGAAGCAGGTCCGCACGAGCGGAAAAAGCGGTGCACGTGCGGGACTTTGCGATTCAGTAGCTTAAAAACGTGATTTTTAGATCATTTCTTACATTTTCTTTTCCCGTCTTCTTTCCTCTCATTCTAGGTACGAAAACCTAGCCCTAAAAACTTTGATTTTATCCACTTTTATCAACAAATCCACCATGGATCTTGCATCAAGGATGGAGAATAAGAGAAGATCAACATTTTCAACCGATTGAAGCTCAGATTTGTGACGAATTCTCATCAAAGCTTCGCTCCTTTGCTTGATTCTTGAGGTAGGGGTCTTAGTTCTTCTTCAATACTTCCATAAATTGATAGATTTGTGGTATTTTGATTATATACATACAAAACCTACATTTTTGAGCATATAGAGTATATTATGAGAATTGGGGGTTTTGGGTTTGAGGTGTTAGGAGTTCAATTGATGGGTTAAAATGGTGGATTATGAACCCTAGGTGTATAATTAATGGGAAAGTTGGAATAAAAAGTAATGGGTTAAGAAGTTTGAATTTTTCTTGAAATTTCTAGATTTTTTTCGTGAAACCCTAGGTTGATTCATGATGATAATCAATGATTTGGCCCAAATTGATAGTAGAATCATGAAATTGGTAGGTTGAATTATATATGTATAAGTTTAATTGGGATTTGGTTATGTTTGAAAATTATGTTTAAAATTTGCGAATAAACTTTGTTATGAGTATTGTAATTCATGTTATAATGAGAAAGGAAATTGGCGGAAATGTTTTATTAATGATATAGATGACATAAACTCGGTTATGGAATGTTGAAATGCGATTTAAGAATTCCTCTTGAATTATGTTGAATTATATTTAATGATGCTGAGTTGAATCATGTTGCTTATGTTGAATTGTGATGATTATGTGGAATTGTATTGATTATGTTGATTTTGGTTTTTGTGATCTAAAATGTAGAGTTTCCAAAATGGGTTTAATTGCAAATCATTTTATTAAATTCCTAGTGGGCTTGTTTAGTCATTCAACTCAAGAGGATGATTCAATGGGGTTTCTTTATGGGGATGGGAAATGTTTGGTTTTTGGTGAAAACCCTAGAAATTTAGAGATTTTTGGGGGAACATGGAAATGTTCATAAAACTCCTTTCTTTCTTTGAATAGAAGATGAATGGGTGTAAATTCCATAATGTGTTTTGCAAGAATGGTGATCTTTTAAATATATTGAGTTAGAGAAATGGTTTTGAAAACTTCATGTGTGGTCCTTGATGAGACCATGTTGTTATGACTTCTGAAATGAGGAAGTTGATGGCATATGGTTGACTTGGGAAGGAATGTTATGAACCATGGAAATTTTTGCATTTGCATATCATATCATTTATTATTATGCATGGTGGTTCTAATTAAATCGAAGAGATTTGCATTCATGACAGAAAATGGTTTGTATGAGAAATATGGAAATGTGTATGGGATAAATACGTTGCTAAGTCCGGATAGGGGGTGCAGAGGAATTTGATAAGTTGGCCTGAGTGTCTAGAGTGAAAGACCTAAAAGCCGCGCGGATAGGTGTCGAGCCTTCTGGTTAGCACCGGTAAAAATCACAATTTGGTAGTGCTCGTAGAGACTACTTGTAGACACCAGCCTAGGAATTACCAATGTCGTATTTACCGCCCCTATTGAATTAATATTGGAAGTTTGAAACTGATGAAATCACATGATAATATTGAGAACATAGCGAGTTTGAAACAATGTATTGAACTGAATATTTTTCCTCATTGATTACCGTTGGCATAGCATTGCATTTACATTTACTTTTGTGTTGAGGAAAAAACGTAACTATATATACCTTGTGAGAATTCTCTACAGAACATGGAAATTAATTATAAAAAAAAAATGGTTGGTTTTCGAAAATGTTTTGGGTGCCCACATCCCGCCGTATAGTAGCCGGCAAATGTGGGGGATGGTTTTTAAAAAGTTAAAAAAAAAAGGTTTTTGAAAGAAAATGGCTTTTATGAAAATGGTTTTTTTGGGAGTCCATTTCCCGTCGTATAGTAGCCGGTGAAAGGTGGAAAGTGTTATGAATTGGGTGCCCGCTATCCCGTCGTAGTAAGTCGACAAAAGGTGGATTGTGTTGAGCTATGTGTTGAGAAGTGTGTTGAGTTGATGATGTTATTTGTTACTTGTGATGAATTTGTGAAATTACATATTGATGTGTAATTTGTTTTAAAGAGGAAACGTGCATAGGCATTATTTGTAAATAATGGAAACCAAAAATAGATATGAGGATTGTAGACTATGATGTTTAACTTAATGAAGTAATTGTGTTAAGAAAAGTAAATTGTGAGCGTTGTTCTATAATTAAATAAAGGATTGGATTGAAAGGGGTTATTAATATTGTGTTATCTTGAAATGAAACCTTGCGGGTGTAATTAACGGTGTGAATTGAGTATAGGAGAATTGTTGGCGAGTCAAAAAGGAACCTGAACTTGAAGTTATGGGGTTTTAAATTAAAAATGAAGAGTAGAAAAGAAGAATGAAAGAAAAAGAGGAACATTAAAAATGGAAATTTAATGAGAAATATTTTGGGAATTGGTTAATAACCTTTAAATGATGTTGTTTCTTAAATATGGTTGCTTCACAAGGATCTATGGTTTTCTAAAGTTAAGGGATGATTTTTATGGCTGAAAGTTTTTCTTAAAAGTGTTTAAATAGTTTTTGAGAAAAATGTACCTTACTTATGATATTTTGAAATTATGAAATGTCAGCCTGCGATATGGTATCACCCTGCATGCATGATCATTTCTATCTGTGTGTTAGTTATTGATTTAGAACTATGAGATTCCTACTGGGCATTAGTGCTCACCCCGTTGTTGTTTTATCTTTTTACATGAAGAAAGTTTGGATTATTTGATTGAAGATTTATGGAGTTCTTGAGTCCATTTGTATAACTTCATAGTAGATATAAAGGAAGTTGATTTTGTATTTGTATTTATTTATTTGTAGCACAGTAGGAGATTGGCATGTATGATTGTCATTGTAATATTCATTGAGAGAGAGAACATGTATTATTGTATTTCTATTACTCAAGTGTAATAGATATTTGTATATGTATAAAAAAAAATGGACCTAAATTACAGACTTTGGTAATGTTTTCAAGTAATAAAAATTCGGGATGTGACATTTCAATTATCGCAATTTATTCCAATTTAAAGACAGAGCCATAAAGTAGGCTGATAGGATACCATAGCAGGACAAAGTGAGAGATGAGAAAAGGATCATGGGAGATTCCTATGGACAACTCAAGCTTTTCTATGCTCTAATAAAACACGTTTGAGTTGCTAGGGCTAGATTATCATGCATAAAGATATTGGTTTATATAAGCATCCATCATTTGTATAATTAAAACTCTAATTAGCTTACGTTGTGTTTGGATCATAGATTTTGGTAGAGATTTTGAAAGGGAAAGGGAAAAGGTATAGGTATTTTGGTAGAGATTTTGAAAGGGAAAGGGAAAAGATATAGATGAAATGTGAATGAAATACTACTACAATTCACCTTCATTTTCTTTTTCCTTTCCAAATCCCTACCAAAATCTATGATCTAAACTCAACCTTAATGGTTCAGGACTATTAGCTATGGTGGACCTTGTAGCTCAAAATGGCCATGATTGTCTATATGGTTGTCATCGCCAGTAGAATAGAGGCAGAGACAACTGAGATGGATAACCATGGATTGCTAAAATATGTGCGCCTCAAAGTTGCCCAGTTGCTGCTGTAGTAGGCCTCCACTTCTCTAAATTGCTTAGAGAGGCAACACCGCCTAATGTTGAAAACAACTTTCTCTCCCAATTTCCTGAAAAGATGAGCAACTTGTCACTACTAAAAAAAGTACTTTTTGCGACCGCTACAAGCCATCGTAAATAATAAAAAAACAGTCGCAAAAGACCTTTTGCGACAGCCCATGTGACGGCAAATAGGGGTCACGAATGTGGGAGTGGAAAATACTTTTTACGACCACAAAATAATAGTCGCAAACTATTTGTGACCGCCTAATCAACTTATGGCGACTAATGTTTTGTTGTTGCAAAGAAATTAAAAAGATACCTACAATGTATTAGCGACCATCTTGTTACCGTCGCAAAAAAAAAAAAAAAAAAAAAAAAAAAAAAAAAAAAACTACAATGTTTTAGCAACCTATATTCTCATATATATATATATATATATATTCAAATATTATATACAATAAATGTAACGTGATATTTGCAAAAATTCTAATACTCATGTATTATTTTCCATCACTTCCCTCAGCAAAATTATCTTTCATCACTTCCTCTTTTCTTCCTTGAAAAAGGAAAACATAGACAAAAACTATACATGATACATAGATTGGGCAAAAAAAAAAAAAAACGCTCCAAGGCTGGATACCAGTTTGATTACAAATCTGATTGTTCACTTAACCTGCATTTCATATTGACCTTCATTGAGACCATCGTTGTTAGTATATATAGAGCATTTTCCACTTGAATTTTATTGCACACTTCACTTGAACAAAATAGAGCAGCCTTGCAAGAGCAGTAATTTAATCATGTTAATTGCAACTACTCATCATGTTTGTGTATTCATAGTATTTGACCTGACATGGATGGATCTAGGGAGGGGGAGAGGGAGGGGGAGCCGTTGCACCCCCCAAAATTGTAAAAACTATGTATATTATACGGGTAATAGTAGGTAACATTGTTTATAGCGATCCCGGGTTTGTCCCCTTTATGTACAGTGTTCCGGTCTTAGGTTCCGTGGAGTTGGTGGTTGTATGTCCTATTGTCATCCTTTAAATTCCGTATGTTTAAGTTTTAGGATGTGTTGGGCGTGTTTTGAACAGGCTGGTTGAGCCTTAGTCCCTTTCCTTGTTGCCCAGAGTTTTGGTGGTACGCTCGAGCGGGTACCTTTGCGCTCGAGCGGACCATATCACGCTCGAGCGGAGTTTTCACACTTCCAGTATCTGTGCCTCTGCAAAACTTCTGCAGATGTGTTTTTCATGCTCGAGCGGGTTTCCTTACGCTCGAGCGGGTCACGCTCGAGCGGTTCTGTTGGCGCTCGAGCGGGGTGTTCATTGTCTGCGAAAGTTCTGAGAGGGGGTAATCTACGCTCGAGCGAACTGATTTTCGCGCTCGACCGGATGTATTTTGTTCTTGTGTCTTGGCGCTCGAGCGGGACTTATTGCGCTTGAGCGGGTCCAGTTTTTGTGCTTGACGCTCGAGCGGATCATGCGTATATCAGTTGGCAGCTGGGCATTCTTGAATCACTTTTCAACTTTCACTCTCTCTCTTACTTTTTCGAAAAGCCATTTTTGAGAGCTCCTCTCTCTAGAATCTCCCTTCTCTCTTAGGATTGATCTAGTTAGAGTGTTCTTCTACCCTTTGGCCTTTACAAAAAGTGTGTTGATCGTCGAGGGCTACGTTTTCATCCGAAAAGTTTGGAGTTTGGAGCACTTTGAGTTTGGTCCTCTCCTCCGTTTGAGCTCTAACTTCGAGGTAAGGATATCCTACTCCATCTTATGAGCTTTGTCTTTGAATTTTGGCATTTTGATATGTTGGGGGTCGTTGGGTAATTTTGTGAAAGTTGTTGGGGTCATTGTGTAATTTTTCAAAGGATGGGGTTTCAAACATATAAACCGTTATGTACGTAATACATTGGAAGGTGGACCTGGTGTTGTATTATTGATGGAGATTGGAACCTTAGAGTTGGTATTGTAAATATTGTATAAAGCCCTAATTGTTATGAAAAATTAATTTGTATAATTAATTTAGGGAAATGAGAAATTGAATAGGAAATATTCAAATTGGAAAGGTTTGAGATTACAGGGTGTAGTTGGATTAATTTATCGCTCACCTAGACAAAATGATGATATTTTATCCAGTTGGTGCCTTTATTTTCTGTTTAGAAATAACTGCTTTGGGCTATCGGTGGAGGATAGTCTTGATTGTTGTAGACAATGCATGATGATTAGGCAAATTAAAACTAATCAATCGAGTGTGCTATCGAGTATGATAATTGTTTATATACATTGTTTTGTGTGGGAGGAGATGGGGGATGTACTCCACGGTTTATTGGAAGATGGGGGATGGACCTCGAAACTGGATTTTGTGTGACATTGATACAGCACTACCATGTGTATCAGGTGTGGAATATGGAAGTGTTTGAATTGATTTGATAAAATACTAAAATGTGCATCACTTGCCTTGATTGATTAAATTTGTATTTGATAATTGCTTATATACATTGTTTTGTGTGGGAGGAGATGGGGGATGTACTCCATGGTTTATTGGAAGATGGGGGATGGATCTCTAAACCGGATTTTGTGTGACATTGATACAGCACTACCATGTGTATCAGGTGTGGATTATAGAAGTGTTTGTTTGATTTTCTATAGCACTAAAATGTATATCATTATCATTTGTGAAGTGTGAAAGTGGTTTTATGTGTTATTGATACAGCACCAAAATGTGTATCCATAATGAATTTCAAAAGTATTTTAGTGATGAGTTACAATCTCATTAAATTATTTGGCCAGACTCTGAGCCTTGTTTTCAAACTTAATGATGAATAAGAAATGGAAGGTGAAATATAGCATGGCCATGATTGTCACGAAACTGTAACATGGTATACGTTGGAATATAAGTGTGGACCATCTATCTAATACTATTGTTTTAGTCATTGCTTATAGTCGGTTTAGTGTATTTCTACTGGGCTGTGGCTCACCCTATATGGGACTTCATTTTCAGGTACCGATGGTATGCCACCTCCAAGGACACAGCTTGGGAGGCTAGAGGCAGACAGACTATTTTGTTGTTGTGTTTTCTTTGGATGTATTTCTTGTAAATTCAAGCCAAGGGTTTAATATGTATTTGAGTTAGTACTCTCTTTTGTAACCAAGTGTTGACTTGGAAAGTTGTAAGCCTATAGGGCAATTACTTTTGTTGTCAACGTGTAATACATAATTGTAAGGATGCTCTGATGATTGTAATATATTGTCTCTTTCCTGTAACTTGACTGTATGATATTATGGGTTTATTTTGAGGGCGTTACAACTTGGTATCAGAGCGTACCGGGTTCGAATACTGTGGGTACGTGGGAAGTGATTAGTATCACAATGGGTTTGTCTCGCTTGTTAGAGACTTAGATGTAATGTTATGTGCTTATATGATAACATGTTTATGTGACTACTTGGGTATGGGATTTAGTTTCCGGGATGGTGATTGGATCCTTGGGTTCCTGTGAGTCTTGTTGGAAAAGCACTTGATCAATGCTGTTTCTAGTCGGAACTCTAGTAACACCTCGGAACTATCATTATCGGAAAATGAAATTCGTAAGTGCTTATGTGTTTATGTGCTTATGTGTTTATGTGCTTACATGGAATGAATTACAGTCGTCCATCGTGTTAGGACGCTAGTGAGATAGTTTCGGCACCTTTGTTGTTGTACTAATACCTTTGTTACTTCCACTAGAATGCCTAGACGAGGGAGTTGTGATTTCCCTCCTTCCGCTCGGGAAGAGTTGCGGAAACAGTTTGTGGAGTTACGCCAAGGTACTACACCTTTGGTACAATTTGAAAGATGGTTTGCTAACCTGTCGAGGTTTGCTCCAGAATTGGTGGAGACGGAGGAATTGCGTTGTTTAGAGTTTGAGAGTAAGCTAGGTGACGACATCCGTGAAAATATTGTGGGGTCTTGGTATAGGAGTTACAGTGTGCTTGTTAAGGCTGCGGCTCATGTGGAGGCAACGGTGCTAGCTGTGGGCCAAAATAGGGAGGAGGCCATTTCGGCGACTCCTGTGATTCAGAGTGTTCGTAGGCCTTTTAAGAGGCAGAAGGGTTTTAATCCACAACAATTTCAGAGAGCTCAGTCTGGCTCTACTTTTCCAGTACCGAGTCTAGATTCGGGAAAGGGTGAGCGAAAGATTGCCACTTGTTTCAAGTGTGGTTAGCTGGGCCACAAGTCCTCAGCTTGCCCACAGAGGAAGAGGGCAGGGTTAGTAGTCCGACCAGTAGTTGCACCACCAGAATCATCTAGCTAGCCAGGTTTTGGACCGATTGAATGTCTAGTGGGGAAGCAGTCGTCGGGGACTTCATCAGCTCAGACTTTGGACCAGGCTCGTGCTCGGGAGCCGCTTACATGTTGCGTGTGTAATCAGCCGAGTCATATCCAACGTTTCTGTACTCAGCCAGGGGCTTCTTTGGGGGTTTTGCAACCTAGTCGGGCTCAATTTTATTCGACTAGGCAGGACCAGTATCGTTTTAGGGGTCAATCAAGCCAGATTTCGAGGACCCTAGGAGAGTCGAGTTCCCAAGCCCCAGTTGGGGGAAGTTCGCAGTTATTCCAAGTGTGGCCGGTTGGGGCACACCAATAGTTCTTGTCCGTGGCTTGTAAGCTCATAAGATATCTGGGGTCAGAGAATGACTAACTTTAGCGGTCCAGCGAGGGACGGTAGTAGTGGTAATACCGATGGGATGGTGTTGTTTTGACTGATCCGTTTTGTAATCGGTGAATTATCGTTTTGTAATCATTGGGTTCTGTTGTGTGACCAATGTGTTTTGAAATTGTTGAAACATCAGGGTTATTGGTTTCTATATATATATAGTTATGTGTGCCTGTGCTTATCTATTTTCTTGAAATGGGCAGATTAGGGCATGTAGTGACTCTAAAAGTTTTATTGATGCAATAACTTATTGTGAGACCATAAAATCTTTGGTAATAATGCATTTATATGCGTGCGTTTTGATTTGGAAAAAATGAGGGCTGATGAGCCATGTTTTTTTTTTAAATTTGAAAGGATTACTGAGAGATGTTTATCTTAATCAGGATTACTAGGAGACAAGAACAGTTATACTTGCCGGGTGCTCGGATTTTCATTATTGTTATCTAATTGATCTCATATGTGTGAAAGTGATGTTGATCTACTGTCGTGAGAACTCCTTGAGGGGCTATGAAGTGTGCGATTAATACTAGGTGTAGTATGTATTTAACATGGTGTTTTACGAGGGCATAGTGCATAACCTGGTTAGGAATAGACTTGGACCTTCATGGTAGGTAACGTTGCTAAATTTGCATATGTATTGACTGGTCGTTTCGATTGAGGGAGTGTTAGTCTCTATATAAGGTTGTGGTTGTTGCCATCGGAGAGTGGTGTGTTGTGAGCAGCTGGTGCTATATCTCGGGTAGTAGTATATAGGTGTCTCCTAAGTTTTCGGGCTCCTTTATTATGATCGAATGCGATAGGTTTGTACCTTAGCACTGGTTAGGTCAGGAGATGCTATCGGAGGGGTTGGATTGGCGTATAGCCCGTGGTTAGGGTGTGACCCGTGGATGGAGTCACAATGGTATGGTGGTTTGAGGTTTGGCAAAGCTGGGTCACTTTGATAAGTGTCCGTCATCCAGTTGAATTGTGATAGTACAAGTGAGGAAGTAAAGTTGTGTAGAGTGAGTGAGGCACTCTATTAAAGTCGTTTTGACTCTTTCGGTCCTTGTTTCTACATTGTAAGGCACAGGGGTGTGCAAAGTTATCCTTTATGTTGTTGTGTTGTTGGGAGTTTCAAACATTTAGGAGTCCTTATCGTGAGAGTACTGTTTTTGGGGATTGCGTCATCACTGTGAGTATGGCGGGTTTTGTGGTTGTGTTGTTGGTTACGTTGTGATTCGCTTGAGGGACATTGAGCACTCTTCGTAAACTAAAATGATTTTGAATCGAAACGTGAGTTTGCGATCCTTGTTTTCAGAAAATAATTTGAGGAGAACCTCTAAGTTCGGCTGTGGCCAGTTGTAAGAGGCGTACTTAAGTAGTGACGGTATAAGTCTGTATACCTTTGAAAAAAAAAAAAAAAAAAAAAACGAGTGCTTTGAAACAAACGGAGCAATAAGGCAGATTCTTTAACCTGAATGGAATTTGTTGTGGGAAGTTAGGTGTGACCTAGTTTGAGTTGCTGGTTACATGTTGTGTGCCTTTGGTCAGACCTTGAAATTTTAGGGTGTAATTGGGCCGTAATGTTGTTCCTTACCCTTGCTTCGTCTTGCGTTCCTGTTTTATGAAAGTCGACTGGAAGCCTTGTGTAAAAATGATTTCGTATTCCCTATGTTGGGGTAGTAAGTACTGAATACTGGTTTGAGTATTGTCGGTAGTCGAGACGTAGTGGATGTCTCAGAACACTGTAGTGATTGCGTGTGGCTTACTATTATCATTGTTATCGGGTCTTGGAGGACGGGACCCTTCCATTAAGTGAGGTGTTGTGGAAACATAACGGGTTGGGGAAAACCACTTGGGTAAGTGAATTTCAGGTCTGAGAGAAATATCTGGATCTATTTGTGGATGTTTGAGCACGTGTTGTATTCTTGTTGTTTTGTTAAAACTTTAGGGAGCATTGAATATGTCTTAAGTTGAAAAAAAAAAAAAAAAACATTGCATATGTTTTGGTTTACAGAAGTATTTTGAAACTTGCCTTGAAATGGAAGTCTAATGTAACATTGCTTGTGTTGAACGTATTGTAGAACTAGAAGCATATCATGAACATTGACTATGATATGAAATTGTGAATCATGTATATTGGAAATCGTTAGGTTTGGAAGAAAGTCATGTGGGTAATACGTATTGCAATGTATACTGTAGGTTGCCTCTCGAATAGAGACAGGGTGACCAGTAATGGATCAGGTGGTTGATAGTTGAATTGTAATGTTGCTGAGAAATTGATTTAATTTAAATCATGGATGGTCATACGTTACGAGTGACATCGTGTTTATGAAAAATGTTTGCAAAATTTTTAAATTTCGCATGGGAATTGCAAAATTTTTTTTTTTACTTCAGAATGCCAACGTTGAAAATTTGATTTTCTTTGAGAAATGCCTCATGAGCAAGAGAATAATTTCCTCTATATTTATACATAAGATTTGCATTGGTTGTTTTATTTGGAACTATAATTGTTGAGAAGTGACTTAGCTGGGAGCGCTAGTTGGGTGTTTTGGTGATCTATCTCGGGAAGAGTTTGGTTTTGTTGAGGTCTTTTGTGCCTGAGTGTTGTCTTTGGAACGTGTTTCCTTAGTTAGTCCTTTCTTTTGTGAGAGTTAACTACAAATTTGTTGAGAGAATAGTTTCTTCCCTAAATGCTCGGGGGTGGAGTGCTTTGTGGTCGGTTGACATTGTAATTGTGTTGTTTTCTTAATTTCGAGGACGAAATTCTTTAAGGGGGGAAGGTTATAGCGATCCCGGGTTTGTCCCCTTTATGTAGAGTGTTCCGGTCTTAGGTTCCGTGGAGTTGGTGGTTGTATGTCCTATTGTCATCCTTTAAATTCCGTATGTCTGAGTTTTAGGATGTGTTGGGCGTGTTTTGAACAGGCTGGTTGAGCCTTAGTCCCTTTCCTTGTTGCCTAGAGTTTTGGTGGTACGCTCGAGCGAGTACCTTTGCGCTCGAGCGGAGTTGGATTTTTGGTTGTACGCTCGAGCGGACCATATCACGCTCGAGCAGAGTTTTCACACTTCCAGTATCTGTGCCTCTGCAAAACTTCTGCAGATGTGTTTTTCACGCTCGAGCGGGTTTCCTTACGCTCAAGCGGGTCACGCTCGAGCGGGGTGTTCATTGTCTGCGAAAGTTCTGAGAGGGGGTAATCTACGCTCGAGCGAACTGATTTTTGCACTCGAGCGGATGTATTTTGTTCTTGTGTCTTGGCGCTCGAGCAGGACTTATTGCACTCGAGCGGGTCCAGTTTTTGTGTTTGACACTCGAGCGGATCATGCGTATATCAGTTGGCAGCTGGGCATTCTTGAATCACTTTTCAACTTCCACTCTCTCTCTTACTTTTCTGAAAAGCCATTTTTGAGAGTTCCTCTCTCTAGAATCTCCCTTCTCTCTTAGGATTGATCTAGTTAGAGTGTTCTTCTACCCTCTGGCCATTACAAAAAGTGTGTTGATCGTCGGGGGCTACGTTTTCATCCGAAAAGTTTGGAGTTTGGAGCACTTTGAGTTTGGTCCTCTCCTCCGTTTGAGCTCTAACTTCGAAGTAAGGATATCCTACTCCATCTTATGAGCTTTGTCTTTGAATTTTGGCATTTTGATATGTTGGGGGTCGTTGGGTAATTTTGTGAAAGTTGTTGGGGTCATTGTTGGGGTCATTGTGAAAGTTGTTGGGGTCATTGTGTCATTGTGTAAATATAGCATGGGCATGATTGTCATGAAACTGTAACATGGTATACGTTGGAATATAAGTGTGGACCATCTATCTAATACTATTGTTTTAGTCATTGCTTATAGTCGGTTTAGTATATTTCTACTGGGCTGTGGCTCACCCTATATGGGACTTCATTTTCAGGTACTGATGGTATGCCACCTCCAAGGACACAGCCTGGGAGGCTAGAGGCAGACAGACTATTTTGTTGTTGTGTTTTCTTTGGATGTATTTCATGTAAATTCAAGCCAAGGGCTTAATATGTATTTGAGTTAGTACTCTCTTTTGTAACCAAGTGTTGACTTGGAAAGTTGTAAGCCTATAGGGTAATTACTTTTGTTGTCAACGTGTAATACATATTTGTAAGGATGCTCTGATGATTGTAATATAATGTCTCTTTTCTGCAACTTGACTGTATGATATTATGGGTTTATTTTGAGGGCGTTACATTGTTTAGCTCTATAAGCTTGTGATATCTTGAAGCTTTGCAAGATAAGGGAGTAATTTCAGAACATCCAAGATTATGATTCTTATTATTTATCTTCATCAAACATGTAACGCCCTCAAAATTAACCCATGTAATATATATCAATGACATGCATTATTTAAAGAAAACATTTTAATAATTCCTAATAACATTCATCAGAGTCTTACTAAACAAAACATTACATGTAACATCAAATTAAATGCCCTATCGGCTTACATCTTTCCAAGCCAACACTTGGACACAAAAAGTATGAGTTCTAACTCAAATATAAATAAAGCCCTAGGCTTGAGTGTTTACATGTACTAACAATAAAGTAAAACAAATAACTAGAAACAGTCTTCAAAGTCCAAGTCCTTCCAAGCTAAGTCCTGGGAGGTAGCTTATCACCTGAACCTGAAAATGATGTTCCCATAAAGGGTGAGCCACAGCCCAGTAGAGATATACTAAACCACATATAAGCAATGAATAAAGCAATAGCATTCAACAGATGGTTAACCAAGATAATCAATTACTTCATTTTACAGTCTCATGACACTATTGTCTAAGACACGTTTTACTTTCCAACTTTATCAACATGGCTCAGAACCTGGCCAAACTTACAACGGTGAATTATATATATCATATTCACATTCTTCCAATATCAACAAACAAATGAGACTCAAGCTCAAATCAAACACTTCATACTTCCAGATTGATACACATTTTAGTGTTGTATCAACAAAACACTTCAATATAATAAGCACACATAAAAGTGATGCTAATGGAGTCCATCCCCTATCTCCTCCCAAACAAAATCCGGTTTAGAGGTCCATCCCCTATCTTTCCCTAAACCGTGGAGTACATCCCCTATCTCCTCCCACACAAAACAATGTATGCAAATGCAATGCTCAATCAACACATGTAATTTCTGTATCAATGCAATAGTCCAAATTAATGACTTAACCAATGTGATTAGTTTCAGTTATTCCTAATCCACATGCAATGTCTACAACAACCACGACTATCCTCCACCGATAGCCCAAAACAGTTATTTCTAGACTGGAAATAAATATGACAATAATTCACTAGGCGAGTGGTTTAAATTATCCCACCACACCATTTAATCAATAATTTCCACAATTTCATGAATTTAACCAAATCCCCCAATTCCCTTTAATTAATTATACAAATTAATTAATTAACACAACTAGGGTTTTTCCCAAAATTATCGAAGTAACCCCAACTTATCAAAATACCAAAACTTAGAACAAAACTTATAAAGTGGAGTAGGAAATCCCTACCTAGAAGAAAACAACCCAAAAGGAGAAGACAGAGATGATACCCAAATACCAAAGTGCTCCAAATCGCCAACTATTCAGATTAAATGGAAGCCCTCGACTCACTCTATCTTTTTAATGAAGGATCTAGGGTAGAAACACTCCCTAAGTGGATCAAATCTAAGAGAGAAGGTGAGTAGGGAGAGAGAGAAGTCGGACCTAGGGTTTGGAACCAAAAAGAATATGAAAAAGACTGATCAAAACCCGCTGCTGGGTATATAAACTGGACAGGCTCGCTCGAGCGAAGACTTGGTCGCTCGAGCGACCAGACACAGAGAAACAACGCTCGAGCCAAGGAAGCCTTGCTCGAGCCAACAACCCAAAGGCTCGCTCGAGCGAAAGAAAGCTCGATCGAGCGAAGAACTCAAACCCTCAGGTCTGTAACCGGACACACGCTCGAGCGAAGGAACTATTGCTCGAGCGAAGAACGAACTAACTCGCTCGAGCGAAGAAAAGCTCGCTCGAGCCAAGAATGCAAAGCTACAGGTCCAAACCAGACGCAAACTCTCGCTCGAGCTACCAAACCCCGGCTCGAGCGAAGAACCAAAAACAACATCTCGCTCGAGCGATAAACTCCTCGCTCGAGCGAAGATCCAAAATTCTGGACAGCAACACTTGATTTCTAAACCCAACCAACCTGAAACAAACCTGCCCAACACATCCTATAATTCCAAATGAGAAAATAAGGGACAACAACAACCATTATACAATGACAGAATCTACGGAACCTATGTCCGGACACAATAGTCAAATGGGAAAAGACCGGGGTCGCTATAACCTCCCCCCCTTCAAAGAATTTCGTCCCCGAAATTAAGCATAATTTTTTTTGAAAACAGTTTTTTTTTTTATTAGACAGTTCATTAGTAAACATCTTGACCCAAAACTGGTCATTTCATCTCTTTATCAAGAGGCATCTCACAATATACAAAATAACATGTATTTCAGCCTGTATCATTATTATGCTTTATTTCTTTCAATGTTGACAATTCCCATATCATATTCAATCGCATGATATATATAACCCATTCAACAATGTAATCAACATATGCAATATTACACTAAACTTCTATAATGAAGCAAGTTTCAAGATACACCCATTTACCAAAACATACTCAATGTTTTACAACTTAAGACATATATAAGGCTCTTAAGTTCAACAATATTACAAAATCTAAATACAAGATTACAAATCGATAAACATGTCCGGGTATTTCTCGCGAACTTCTAACTCACGTTCCCAAGTGGCTTCTTCCACTCCGTGGTGTTTCCACAAAACTTTGACCAAAGGGATGGTTTTGCCTCGCAAAACTTGATCCCGCCTATCCAAGACCCGAACCGGTCTCTCCTCATACGAAACATCCTCATCAACCACTAAATCAGTCCAATCCAACACATGTGATGGATCCGGCTCATACTTCCGAAGCATACTCACATGAAACACGTCATGTACTCCGGACAACTGCGGCGGCAAAGCTAAACGATAAGCAGCCTCGCCAATCCTCTCAAGGATCTCAAACGGACCAATGAACCGAGGGGACAACTTCCCGCTCTTCCCAAACCTCATCAAACCCCGTCTAGGTGATATCTTCAGAAAGACGTGATCACCCGCCTCAAACACCAAAGGTCTCCTCCTACGGTCGGCATAAGATTTCTGACGATTCTGTGCTGTAACAAGCCTCTTATGGATAAGCTCAACTTTCTCCGTCGTTTCCCTCACCAACTCTGGACCCAACAAAGGTGCATCACCCACCTCGGTCCAACAAACAGGAGATCTACACGGTCGGCCATACAAGGCCTCAAATGGTGCCATACCGATACTAGACTGGAAACTGTTGTTGTAGGCAAACTCCACCAACGGCAAGTGCCTCTCCCATGACCCACTAAAGTCTAGAACACAACCCCAAAGAATATCCTCAAGGATCGGAATAGTACGCTCGGACTGCCCGTCAGTCTGAGGATGATAAGCCGTGCTAAAGGTCAACTTAGTGCCTAAGGCACTCTGCAAACTCTGCCACAACCTGGCTGTAAAACGAGGATCTCTATCTGAGATGATCGTCACTGGGACCCCGTGCAACCTCACTATGTCCCGAATGTACAAGTCGGCCAGATGATCTACCGAATCTCTCACGCGCATAGGAATGAAGTGCGCCGACTTAGTCAACCGGTCAACAACCACCCAAATAGAATCACTACCCCGCTGAGTCCTCGGAAGACCCACAACGAAGTCCATAGTGACGTGTTCCCACTTCCACTCGGCAATAGGCAAGGGTTGCAACAAACCCGCTGGCCTCTGATGTTCGGCCTTCACTTGCTGACAAGTAAGGCACTTAGATACGAAAGCTGCCACATCTCTCTTCATACCCCGCCACCAATACTGGCGACCCAAATCCTGATACATCTTAGTGCCTCCCGGATGCACCGCAAGGTGTGAATGATGGAACTCTCGGAGTACCTCCTCTCGGCAAGACTCCGGCACAAACAGACGGTCTCGGTATCTCACACTCAGGTCGGAATACACCGTCAAACCCTTCTCAACCTTCCCACCGGAAATCTTCTCACGGAGAGATTCTACCTCAAGGTCACCTCTCTGAGCCTCTAATACTCGAGTCACAAGTGTAGGCTGAACAACAACAGAAAATAAGGTCGCAGCCTCAACGGATTCGCCCAGAAGTAAATCGAACTCCCCAAGTGCACCCAACATCTCCCATTCTCGGATGGCTATACTAGCTATGTCACCAACAGGTTTCCTGCTAAGGGCATCGGCCACTACATTGGCCTTTCCCGGATGATAATGCAATTCAAAGTCATAATCCTCTATAAACTCCATCCACCTCCTCTGCCTCAAGTTCAAGTCTTTCTGTGTAAACAAATATTTCAGACTCTTATGATCCGAGAATACCTCAAATTTCTCACCATAAAGATAATGCCTCCAAATCTTCAAGGCAAATATCACAGCTGCTAACTCTAGATCATGCGTAGGGTAATTTTGCTCGTGAATTTTCAACTGACGTGAGCCATAGGCAACTACTTTCCCTTCTTGCATTAATACACAACCCAGACCCTCTCGTGAGGCGTCACAATAGACTGCATAACCCAACCCTCTCTCTAGAATAATCAAAACTGGAGCGGTGGTCAGTCTAACTTTCAACTCCTGGAACGACTTTTCACAAGTCTCACTCCATACAAATTTGACTCCCTTCCGGGTCAATCTGGTCAAAGGCGAAGCTAATCTGGAGAAATCTTTCACAAACCGACGGTAATACCCAGCTAACCCCAGAAAACTGCGGATCTCAAACACACTCTTAGGCTGTGCCCAATCTTGCACTGCCTCAGTCTTGGATGTATCAACAGACACTCCTTCCCCAGAAACGACATGGCCTAAGAACTTGACCTCTTCTAGCCAGAACTCACACTTCCCAAACTTAGCATAAAGCTTATTGGCTCTAAGTAACTCAAGCACCACCCTCCGGTGTTCCTTGTGCTTCTCCTCAGAAGGTGAATAAATAAGGATGTCGTCCACGAAGACAACCACAAAACGATCCAAAAATTCTCAGAATATCCGGTTCATCAAATCCATAAAAACTGCCGGTGCATTAGTGAGCCCAAATGGCATCACCAAAAACTCATAGTGGCCATACCGCGTACGGAATGCCGTTTTCGGAATATCCTCCTCCCTGACTCTTAACTGATGACAACCCGATCTCAAATCTATCTTCGAGAAACAACGGGAACCCTTCAACTGATCGAACAGATCATCTATACGAGGCATAGGGTACTTATTCTTAACCGTAGCCCGATTTAACTTCCGGTAATCTATGCAAAGTCTCAAAGCACCACCTTTCTTTTTGACAAAGAGGGTCGGTGCTCCCCACGGCGAAACACTAGGACGTATAAAGCCCTTATCTAGCAACTCCTGGAGTTGTATCTTCAACTCAACTAACTCGGCTGGGGCAAAACGATAAGGTGCCATAGAAATCGGCGCCGTGCTGGGCACTAGGTCAATAGAGAATTCAATCTCTCGATGCGGTGGCAAACCAACAAGATCCTCGGGAAAGACATCCGAGTACTCACAAACCACCCTTGGCAACACAATCAGAGTCTCCTCATCCTCACTAATCGAAAGGTTAGCAAGTAGACCACTAAGCTCACTCCGTCCTCGTGGAACATACCCCGGTGGCAACACATTACCAACCCGGTCCCCCAGAAAATGAAAATACTCTCCGCTCACGGTACAGCAAGTGACCCTCTGGCGGTAACAATCAATAACTGCCCGGTATGACGATAACCAGTCCATACCCAAAATAACATCGAAACCCCTCATAGGCATAACTACAAAGGAAAATGGGATTCTATGGTAATCAACCTCTATGTCACAACCTCTAACACCTTGTTTCAAAATCAATTCACCCCCAAGAGGTGACACTACACAAATAGGAGATGCTAACTGTGCTAACTCCAACTCCAAAACAGATGCAAATGCAGCAGACACAAAGGAATGAGATGCACCCGTATCAATCAAAACATTAGCAACCGAGTTGCAAAACAAGAAGGTACCTCTCACAACTGATGGTGCTGGCACAAGATCCTGTGCGGTAACAGCGTACACGCGCCCAGACGACCTCTGATCAACCTGCTCACCCCTAGGAGCATAAGATTGCTGTACCGACTGGGACGATGAAGCCCCCTGATTGGCCCTCGAGGCCTGTCCTGACTGAGCTGGCTGTTGACCCTGAATCGACCTCAAACCAGATGCACTAGGTGCGCCACCCAACTGCGGGCAATACCTCTTCATATGCCCTGGCTGACCACACTGATAACACGAGAGTGGCTGGCCTCTACCCTGACTCTGACTCTGAGATCGAGCCGAAGAAGATGCTGCTCTCTGAACTCCTCCCCTCTGAGGACAAACTGGAGACTTGTGGCCCAGCTGGCCACACTTGAAGCAGGTAATGTCTCCCTGACTGCCTTTCCCCAAACTAGCACTCGGCACAGGAAAAGTCGATCTAGAAAAGCTACCCTGAGACTGCTGAGGATTAAAACTCTTCTGTCTCCTACCATCACTCTGACCATCCTGACTCCTCTTGGAGCCCTTCTGTCCTTCCTCCTCCTCCTACATCATAATTTCCATGTGGGCTGCAGCATCAACCATACGCCCATAATCCCGAATCATAGTTCCCCCAACTCTCAGCTTAAGGCCACGCCTCAACTTCTTCTCAAACTCAATACAGCGGCGTTCCTCAGACGCCACCAACTCAGGTGCAAACCTGGACAGGCTAGTAAATGCAGCCTCAAACTCGGCCACTGAAGAACTCGACTGCTTAAGCTGACAAAACTGGTCTCTCAACTTCTCTCTCACTGCGGGAGATAAGAACTTCTCCTGGAAAGCATTCACAAAAGCCTCCCATGTACCTCCTATACGACCCTTAGTGAACTTCCACCACTGACCCGCATCTCCCTTCAACTGGAAAGATGCCAAGGTCACTTTCAACCCTTCGTCTTCGATGCCAAGCATCTCAAACGTCTTCGTTGTCTGTTCAAGCCATTCATCTGCCTTAAGCGGCTCTTTAGGATCACCCACAAATTCATCCGGATTAGACCGGAAGAACTCCCTCTTCAGAAAGGAAGGTCCTGCATCTGCAGCCACATCCCGAGCTTGATTCTCAGCTCTGAGAATGCCCACTGACTCCCTGGGCATTCTTGAATCACTTTTCAACTTCCACTCTCTCTCTTACTTTTCTGAAAAGCCATTTTTGAGAGTTCCTCTCTCTAGAATCTCCCTTCCCTCTTAGGATTGATCTAGTTAGAGTGTTCTTCTACCCTCTGGCCATTACAAAAAGTGTGTTGATCGTCGAGGGCTACGTTTTCATCCGAAAAGTTTGGAGTTTGGAGCACTTTGAGTTTGGTCCTCTCCTCCGTTTGAGCTCTAACTTCGAAGTAAGGATATCCTACTCCATCTTATGAGCTTTGTCTTTGAATTTTGGCATTTTGATATGTTGGGGGTCGTTGGGTAATTTTGTGAAAGTTGTTGGGGTCATTGTGTAATTTTTCAAAGGATGGGGTTTCAAACATATAAACCGTTATGTACGTAATACATTGGAAGGTGGACCTGGTGTTGGATTATTGATGGAGAATAGAACCTTAGAGTTGGTATTGTAAATATGGTATAAAGCCCTAATTGTTATGAAAAATTAATTTGTATAATTAATTTAGGGAAATGAGAAATTGAATAGGAAATATTCAAATTGGAAAGGTTTGAGATTAGAGGGTATAGTTGGATTAATTTATCGCTCACCTAGACAAAATGATGATATTTTATCCAGTTGGTGCCTTTATTTTCTGTTTAGAAATAACTGCTTTGGGCTATCGGTGGAGGATAGTCTTGATTGTTGTAGACAATGCATGATGATTAGGCAAATTAAAACTAATCAATTGAGTGTGCTATCGAGTATGATAATTGTTTATATACATTGTTTTGTGTGGGAGGAGATAGGGGATGTACTCCACGGTATATTGGAAGATGGGGGATGGACCTCTAAACCGGATTTTGTATGGCATTGATACAGCACTACCATGTGTATCAGGTGTGGAATATGGAAGTGTTTGAATTGATCTGATAAAATACTAAAATGTGCATCACTTGCCTTGATTGATTAAATTTGTTTATGATAATTGCTTATATACATTGTTTTGTATGGGAGGAGATGGGGGATGTACTCCACGATTTATTGGAAGATGGGGGATGGACCTCTAAACCGAATTTTGCATGACATTGATACAGCACTACCATGTGTATCAGGTGTGGTTTATAGAAGTGTTTGTTTGATTTGCTATAGCACTAAAATGTATATCATTATCATTTGTGAAGTGTGAAAGTGGTTTTATGTGTTATTGATACAGCACCAAAATATGTATCCATAATGAATTTCGAAAGTATTTTAGTGATGAGTTACAATCTCATTAAATTATTTGGCCAGACTCTGAGCCTTGTTTTCAAACTTGATGTTGAATAAGAAATGGAAGGTGAAATATAGCATGGGCATGATTGTCATGAAACTGTAACATGGTATACGTTGGAATATAAGTGTGGACCATCTATCTAATACTATTGTTTTAGTCATTGCTTATAGTCGGTTTAGTATATTTCTACTGGGCTGTGGCTCACCCTATATGGGACTTCATTTTCAGGTACTGATGGTATGCCACCTCCAAGGACACAGCCTGGGAGGCTAGAGGCAGACAGACTATTTTGTTGTTGTGTTTTCTTTGGATGTATTTCATGTAAATTCAAGCCAAGGGCTTAATATGTATTTCAGTTAGTACTCTCTTTTGTAACCAAGTGTTGACTTGGAAAGTTGTAAGCCTATAGGGCAATTACTTTTGTTGTCAACGTGTAATACATATTTGTAAGGATGCTCTGATGATTGTAATATAATGTCTCTTTTCTGCAACTTGACTGTATGATATTATGGGTTTATTTTGAGGGCGTTACATTGTTTAGCTCTATAAGCTTGTGATATCTTGAAGCTTTGCAAGATAAGGGAGTAATTTCAGAACATCCAAGATTATGATTCTTATTATTTATCTTCATCAAACATGTAACGCCCTCAAAATTAACCCATGTAATATATATCAATGACATGCATTATTTAAAGAAAACATTTTAATAATTCCTAATAACATTCATCAGAGTCTTACTAAACAAAACATTACATGTAACATCAAATTAAATGCCCTATCGGCTTACATCTTTCCAAGCCAACACTTGGACACAAAAAGTATGAGTTCTAACTCAAATATAAATAAAGCCCTAGGCTTGAGTGTTTACATGTACTAACAATAAAGTAAAACAAATAACTAGAAACAGTCTTCAAAGTCCAAGTCCTTCCAAGCTAAGTCCTGGGAGGTAGCTTATCACCGGAACCTGAAAATGATGTTCCCATAAAGGGTGAGCCACAGCCCAGTAGAGATATACTAAACCACATATAAGCAATGAATAAAGCAATAGCATTCAACAGATGGTTAACCAAGATAATCAATTACTTCATTTTACAGTCTCATGACACTATTGTCTAAGACACGTTTTACTTTCCAACTTTATCAACATGGCTCAGAACCTGGCCAAACTTACAACAGTGAATTATATATATCATATTCACATTCTTCCAATATCAACAAACAAATGAGACTCAAGCTCAAATCAAACACTTCATACTTCCAGATTGATACACATTTTAGTGTTGTATCAACAAAACACTTCAATAGAATAAGCACACATAAAAGTGATGCTAATGGAGTCCATCCCCTATCTCCTCCCAAACAAAATCCGGTTTAGAGGTCCATCCCCTATCTTCCCCTAAACCGTGGAGTACATCCCCTATCTCCTCCCACACAAAACAATGTATGCAAATGCAATGCTCAATCAACACATGTAATTTCTGTATCAATGCAATAGTCCAAATTAATGACTTAACCAATGTGATTAGTTTCAGTTATTCCTAATCCACATGCAATGTCTACAACAATCACGACTATCCTCCACCGATAGCCCAAAACAGTTATTTCTAGACTGGAAATAAATATGACAATAATTCACTAGGCGAGTGGTTTAAATTATCCCACCACACCATTTAATCAATAATTTCCACAATTTCATGAATTTAACCAAATCCCCCAATTCCCTTTAATTAATTATACAAATTAATTAATTAACACAACTAGGGTTTTTCCCAAAATTATCGAAGTAACCCCAACTTATCAAAATACCAAAACTTAGAACAAAACTTATAAAGTGGAGTAGGAAATCCCTACCTCGAAGAAAACAACCCAAAAGGAGAAGACAGAGATGATACCCAAATACCAAAGTGCTCCAAATCGCCAACTATTCAGATTAAATGGAAGCCCTCGACTCACTCTATCTTTTTAATGAAGGATCTAGGGTAGAAACACTCCCTAAGTGGATCAAATCTAAGAGAGAAGGTGAGTAGGGAGAGAGAGAAGTCGGACCTAGGGTTTGGAACCAAAAAGAATATGAAAAAGACTGATCAAAACCCGCTGCTGGGTATATAAACTGGACAGGCTCGCTCGAGCGAAGACTTGGTCGCTCGAGCGACCAGACACAGAGAAACAACGCTCGAGCCAAGGAAGCCTTGCTCGAGCCAACAACCCAAAGGCTCGCTCGAGCGAAAGAAAGCTCGATCGAGCGAAGAACTCAAACCCTCAGGTCTGTAACCGGACACACGCTCGAGCGAAGGAACTATTGCTCGAGCGAAGAACGAACTAACTCGCTCGAGCGAAGAAAAGCTCGCTCGAGCCAAGAATGCAAAGCTACAGGTCCAAACCAGACGCAAACTCTCGCTCGAGCTACCAAACCCCGGCTCGAGCGAAGAACCAAAAACAACATCTTGCTCGAGCGATAAACTCCTCGCTCGAGCGAAGATCCAAAATTCTGGACAGCAACACTTGATTTCTAAACCCAACCAACCTGAAACAAACCTGCCCAACACATCCTATAATTCCAAATGAGAAAATAAGGGACAACAACAACCATTATACAATGACAGAATCTACGGAACCTATGTCCGGACACAATAGTCAAATGGGAAAGACCGGGGTCGTTATAAAACAGGGCAAGTGCAATCCACACTGGCCACGCTATTGTACCATATCTACTGCAAGCTAGTGGTGGTTCAAGGGGTAGGCAACTTAAGCAACCAATTAGGCACTCTAAGTAGAAGAGGGCCCTACTTACTATATATTCACTACACATATATACACATAAAAGAACTTAGAGGATTTGGGTGAGTGAACGGGCAATTTTACCAAGGCCTGTCACTAATTAAGCAGAAATACAACTCTTAGATAAGTTTTGTACAAATTTCAAACCACAACCAGATTGTAAGATTTACTAGTAAAATTTGTACAAGACTTAAGTTAGAATGGTGTGAACAAGGAATTTTACAAAGCCTTCATGGCATGTCTTAACAGTTTTCTTTCCTTGTATTGCAATGTTTCTAGAGTAAACTGAAATCCTAAACTTGTCAGTCCACTACAAAAAATTATTGTTTTAGAGACAAAAATTTAAGGACAAAATTATTTTTTAGGGACCAAATATTTTTGTTGTGAAAAGTGCCGTTATTATAGTTTTTGCAACACATTAGTGATGAATTATTATCCTTTTGGGACCAAATTTTTGTCTCAAAAAATAAATCATTTTGAGACCAAATTATTTTGTCCCTAAAAGTCTATTTATTAGTGACATCTTTAAATTTTTGTCACTAAAAGCCTTGTTTTGAACTTTTTGATCTCAGATATACACTCCCTTAGAAGACCATAAGCTTCATTGGGTTTTGCATCATCTCCCTAAGTTGGGAATTGGAACCCAACATATTGCTCTATTGGGGATTGAGACCAAAAATCTAACAATTGAAAAGCATTAGGGAATAAGAAACTTCACATTCAAATACAAAGCAAATTGCATAACAAAAAAAATTACTACCTGATTCATGTACCGAGGGTTGGAGAGGAGAATTCGCATCATCTGTGACACAGCTGGATTTTGCATAAACTGACTTAATGAAGCAGTATCCTGCATGGAACCAAACATCTCTGGGAGACCAATGTCACATCCCAAACCCGGGTATGACCGGTGATGGGCCACAGGGCCTTAGCCCAAGGCACACGTAAGCCTAAACATGAATCCATGAACACATTGAATAACTATCCAATAGTTCAATAATAAATAACCAAAACTCAATCCAATGACATGCTACAAATATAAACGGTAAAACCAACCGTAATCAATACCATCCAAACTAATGGGATATAAACAGTCCATATATCAAAATAATCCTAAATGAACCTCAATAAAATAAAATAAAATAAAAAGAAATATGTACAAACTTGACATAACAATCTAAAATAAAATAAATGAATGTCCTAGAGGTCCATGCAATTGAGTCCCCATTACGCCATGAGTCCACTTTAAGTCCTTCTAGCACCTGGAAATGATAAACAACTAAATTAGCTGATAGCTTAGTGAGTAGTAACATGGATGGTATATACAGTTTTGAAAACATGGATCAATTCCAAAATAAGATATATATATATATCATAAAAACTAGATTCGCATACACTTTTGATAAAGATAATCTATTTCAAAAAGAAGGTTTCACAGTTTAACAGTTAAAATACTCATGTCTCTCAAGAACATGATAAATGACATTTTTCACTTAAAACAGATTACAATATGAACACCAATAAATTTCTGGGTACCAAGAATAACAAGTAACATGCCACACAGTTCTCAAGGCTATAAGCCCGTTGGATCCAATATCGAACCAAGAGTCATCCTCGGGGTGGCAACCCGGGCCTTCTCTCTAAGACGATCCGATTGAAGGTCACCTAGCCTAACCTAGGTCTTTTCCTTACAATCGTTGAGCACTAGAGTCATTACGGCCCAACCCGGATCTGTTCCCTAGTGGCCAGAGTCACCATACACAGTGGAATAATTTCCCTGGACTAAAATATACAGATGGTCCCAATAATCAATACACATCAATTTCGCAAAACATGGTAGTTCACCATTATAAACGTGAGACCAAAAACAAATAGTTTACAGTATGCTAAGTTTACACATATTTCATAAATAATTTAATTCCATTGATAATATAATAGATTATCAAAATAGTTTAGTCCTCAAATAACAATTTAATTTTCCAACAGTTCAGGGTAGGGAAACATTTACAAAAATATGTAGCACGCAACTACTCACCTGAAAACGGAATAATGTAATTCTCGAATCGAGTATAAAAGTCCAACTAATGCCCTAAACCAAGTATGAAAACTACACGTCACTACTAATTTAAAAATACTAAAGAATAAGAACTAAGTAACCCTAAACTAAAGCGTACTAACACAGCTCAACCCCACTCACCGTTACTCTTAAATAATACATAATTTCATGTTCTTCAAGGTCTAAAATTACCAAAGATATGGGTTCAAATCGAAACTTAATTAAAAGTAACTTTACGATAAAATAAAATTTTAAACAAGCTTTCCCAATCTAATCACTAACTTTGAAAATTACAAAACCCACTCCACACTATTCGAAAAATTCCAAAACCCTCCAAATATCAACTAATATATCCTAAGTTTCAAACTCAATTGGTTTCACTTGATTTGCTTATCAAAATAATTATTTACAATTAATTATGCCCAAACAGGTTGTTTTCTGCAGCACTTTAAAGAAATTAATGGTTCACTTAGTATACAAGAGTAATCAATGCAAGGCCAAAAATGTAAGAAACTAGACTCATAACCAGTTCTAATGACGCTGATTTGATAATTTTCGGATTTATACCCAAAGAGAACAACACTTCCGAAGTTATTGTTTTAAACCAGTTTTCTAAACAGATTTGAACGCACCAGTTAATATAGATTTCGACTCCCAAATATTATGAGAAAATTCAAATATGCAATTCAATATGTAATTAATCTACATTACAAATTTCAATTCAAAATTCATCCATTTGATATGGTTTCTTGATTTTTAAAGTTTGTGATTCCGTGTAGAATTTTGGGACTAAAAATTATACCATTCTTTATACATGAATTTAACTCCTCATATTTCTTAATAGTATATATATATACACAAATTACATACACCTACAACCTCCCCATCAATGAATTAAATCATAAAATAGAATAAGGATAAAGAACAAAAATAAAATAAAGAAAAAAGCTAGAACCCTACCACATACCCAAACTTTCTTTGATTGCAACTTCTTCTTCTTCTTTTTTCTTCTCTCAAACTCTCTCCCATGGATGCTGTGTTGCTGCCCTATGTGGTGAACAAATAATAGAGTAAGATTTGTGTTTATTTTATTTTATACTAGTAGTGGGCACACATAGGTCAAATAAATAGATAAATATACAAAACATATATATATATATATATATATGCAACTCAAATGGTAAAAGTCTTATTTATTAACCTTGTGGTCTAGAGTTCAAGTCACACCCTCCTCTCTCTCTCTCTCTATATATATATATTTGTAATAAATCTTGCCTCTAAATTAAAGACTTTCACCATAAATTTGTTTTAGGTCTAAAATTAATTAAAGATCATTCAATAATAATTAATTTGTACTTTAGGATTCACCATCAAAACATTTGAGATTGTAAAATTATTATTATTTAATTATTTATCTCACAACCAAAGCCATCAACTGCCGGCAGCCTAGCATCCCCAGCAGGATTCGATCCTGTAGTGGAGTTTGTTTGAGCACCACTAGCTGCCATATTAACAATAAGTTAACAATATATTTGCAACAATTACATGCAATGGAAGACACAAAAGAGGCAAATGGGGTGCATGGCCTCCAAAACTTTAGAAAATTTAAGAGGCCCAATACATTTTTTTGGATATTTATAACTGAAAATAGTAGTTTGCCTCCTTCCCAACGTCTAAATAACTTTTACCTTGCCCCCTTCTAAAATTTCATCTTAATTTAACTCCATTCTAGTATTCCAATTAGTCATTAGTGGTGGCAGTGGTGATGGTGGTAGCATTAGTGGAGTGGTGGAGGTGATGATAATAATAGTGGAGGTGATGATAATAATAGTGGTGGCATTTAAACGGTTACTTATGTTCAACTCATTTAAATTTAATTTTAATTAAGTTTACAAAGTATAACTATTAATAAAGTGAGTCATGTTTTGAATTTCAAATTTTAAGATTTTCCTAAGATTTGCACACAACTTACTTAGGTTTATGAGACATTTATCAAATCTCAAAACACTACCATTGAATTATGTTTCGAGATTCCTATGATCTAATTACAAAAACAACAAAAGAAATTAAGGATGAAAGATCCTCTGTCAATTAATCCTTACCTTTGACAGGGATGTAATCCTATGTTTGATCTGTTAAAATGACTAGCCACTTTTGTATGATTCATTGAACCAACAACATATGACAATCTTAATTTTTGCATAGCTTTCATTGCTTTTTGCAGCAAATATTGCAAAGCCAATACACAAATCTCTTTACCTTTCCACACAAACAGGGCAAAGAAGAAAAAGATCACCGGTTTTCATGGTGATGACACTTCATTCAGCCCCAGTCACCCTCTCTAACTTCACAAACCACTAACCATTAAAAACACTTCCCAATCTGACCCCAAATATACCAGTTAGTCACCCTGATTTTGGATCAGATATGTATCTAGGAATATATTGGCCCTATTCGGTAGGGCTTATTTCCAGCTTATTTCAGCTTTTAGTTTAATTTAAGTTATTTTGATATGTTTGGTTCAAGTTAATAATAAAGCTTATAGCTTTTTGTAAGTCAAAAATCAACTAATTCTTTGAGTGGGGGAGGAGAAGCTTAATTTATAAGTCAAAAATCAACTTATGTTCACAGTTATAAGCTATAAGCTGTTAGGCTATAAGTTATAATCACTTTCCCACAGCTTTACCAAACGGGGCCATTGTGGATCATACCAATGATAATCAGCTAGTTCTAGATCACAAAATAATAAATATACAAATTTAGAAATTCCTAAAATCATTGTATGATGGCAAAATTGGAGTAATATTGTAACGCCCTCAAAATAAACCCATAAATTATACATTCTTGACATGCTTAGACGAAAGAAAATAAAGCATAATTTCATAAATCAGAGTATTCTTTACAAAATGTACTATATGTTGACAACAAAAGCAAATGCCCTAAAGGCTTACAGTTTTCCAAGTTAACACTTGGTTACAACAAAAGAGTACTAACTCAATTTACACAATAAGCCCTTGGCTTGAATATACATGTAATACATCAAAAATAAAGCAACAAAAGTCCGCCTGCCTCTAGCCTCCCAAGCTATGTCCTTGGAGGTGGCATGCTACCTGTACCTGAAAATGATATTCCCTTATAGGGTGAGCCACAGCCCAGTAGAAATATACTAAACCAAATATGAACAATGACTAAAAGATTAGCAGTTGATAGATGGCCAACACAAATACCTTCCATTATCAGACTTTACGGTTTCATGACATACAAGTCCATATTACAATCTATTTTCCAATTCCTTTCAATTCTCAATTTACAACCATGGCTCAGAACCTGGCCACACAACTCATATGAGACAGTAACTCATATCAAACACTTCCCATTTCATAATAGATAAGCATACTAGCTATATCACACAACAACAGATAAGCATACAAGCTATATCATCACTTCCACAGATATGCATATGAGCACTATCACACTTCCAATGACAAGCATATGAGCTCTGTCAACACATTAATAGATGAGCATATGAGCTCTATCTATGGAGTCCATCCCCTATCTCCTCCCAACGCATCCGGTTTAGAGGTCCATCCCCTATCTTCCCCTAAACCGTGGAGTACATCCCCTATCTCCTCCAACACAACACAATGCATATAAACAACAATTATACACATCATCACACAATACATAAATTTAATGTATTCTTTCAATCGTTAATCTCAATGACACATTCCAGTGATTAGTTACAGTTTGCCTAATCATCATGCATTGTCTACAACAATCACGACTATCCTCCACCGATAGCCCAAAGCAGTTATTTCTATACAGAAAATAAATGCAACAATGGATATATAATCAACATTTCAACTAGGTGAGCGGTAAATAATCCAACTACACCCTGTAACCCTTTCCCTTTTCATTTTCCACATTCTCAACAATTAATTATACAAATTAATCAATCAATGTAATTAGGGCATTTTCCATAATTAACATTACAACCCTTAGGTTCCATTTTCATTAATGTTTTATCATTAATTTCACCTTTTCCATGCCAAACATGCATCTAGGCTTTATTACGAATAAAACCCCACCCTTTGTAAATTTACACAAAAGCCCCAAACTTTCACCAAATTACCAAACCAACCCTAACATCTCAAAATACTAAAATTTAAAAACAAAGCTCATAGAAAGGAGTAGGATATCCCTACCTCAAGTTTAGAAGGGGAAGAAGGAAGAAAACCCAAAAGTCAACGGAGGAGAAACCAAGCTTTGCTCCAATCAAAATGAAGCCCTCGACAAGCGCTACACTTTATCTCAAAGGAGCAAGGTGAGTAGAGGTCTCCAAACAAGTAGATCTAAGGATCTTTGAGTAAAAAGTGCCTTTTGAGAGAGAGAGAAGGTGTTTCACGGTTTAGAGAGAGGAAAGGGAAGAAAAAGTGAAAGAAAAGGTTAAGTGAGGGCCTTTATATAGTACTAGGTCAAAATAGATATAAGCCCCAAAGTCAACTCAAAATATCTAGTCAAAATATCCCCAAAAAGTAGGTCCAAACCGTGAGAAAAATCTGGGAAACAGTCGTAGGTGTCGACCCTTCACAACACAGGTGTCGACACCAACGAAGAAATCTGGAACACTAAGTGTGACTGCACTGCAGGTGTCGACCCTTCCCTAGGCTGGTGTCGACACCATAATGCAGTGGGCAAATTCAGAACAAGGGTCGACCCTTCCCAGCTTTGGTGTCGACCCTTGCGGCCAACCAAAAGAGAAGGTGTCGACACCAACAAGGCTGGTGTCGACACCAAAATGCAGTGAACAAATTCAGAACAAGGGTCGACCCTTCCCAGCTTTGGTGTCGACCCTTATGGCAAGCAAAAGAGAAGGTGTTGACACCGCTAAGACCGGTGTCAACCCCAGAACATGATTTTCAAGTTCCCAAACAACTTTTCAACGCGAACGAGCGTGAACGAGCAATCCTAACAAGTTTAAATCAATTTGCACACCTCCAAAACTGAGGTACAACAACACCAAAGATTCCCAAAATAAAGTAAAGGGTTCAAATACATTTACCAAAAGCTTTAAAGGGCTCAAGTGCTACAAATATCATTTTGATGACTGAAGATAATCAAACATATCCATCCAACATAATTCTTCATCGATAATCAATCATTTTGGAGCCATTTTTTCATCAAATTTGAATCTGATGAAAAAATTGATGAACAATTGGAGATGCACAACCAAGAGAGACAAAACTAATAAAATTATAAAGCATTATGAGAAATCCTAATGAATTTAACCTCTAAGAGAAACAAAGAACTTTGGATACGATTGCCTAAAGTTGGAAACTAACCTGCTCAATATGTCCTTGAGGAAAATAGAACACGCACTCGCCTTCACGAGGCACTGTCACGACTGGACCAGCACAAGCTCGCCATAGCTCCGTGTAAAGCGCTGTTTCGGGAACCATTGCACTAACAAGAAAAGAAAGAAAAAAAAATACTCAAAATCAGAGCTAGAGATCACTGTAAACTCGCCGGAAAAGCGCCAGAATTACAGAGAGAGTTGAATCGATAAAGATGTGTTAAACATTAGAGAGAGACAAAGAGAAGTGTTTAGGCTTACCGATTATGAATTTCGATTATGAATCGATCGAAATCTTCATCAACAGCAGATTGAAATCTTCAAATCTTCATCAACAATCGATCAAAATCTTCAAATTTTCATCAAAGTGAGATTCGAGCGAGAGAGACAGTTTGATTCGAGCGAGAGTCGGGCGAGAGACAAATTTTGAGAGAGAGAGATAGAGAGAGAGAGTTCAAATTTGGGAAATAAGAGAAAAGGGGACGTAGGTCAAGTTTTACTGATTTGGGTTTTTTTTTAATTTTTTTTTTTATTTAAAGTTAAGTTAAGAACACGATTGGGTCAAGTAAAATGAAATTTTGATATAAAAAACATTTTTTTGCGATGGTCAAATAATCAGTCGCAAAAAATCAGACGCAAAAAGGCATATTTCTAGTAGTGTGTAGATGATTGTAGGGGAAATTTGTGATAATTCCATCGTCACAAAAGAATGTAACATCTCTGCCCGAGTTGATGAGACAACTCATGAAGGAACCTTGTGGGCTGCAATGTTCCCAGGCAACACAGTTGATAAGGATGGTGCTGGTGAAATCATTGATGGTTATTGGTGGGATTTCTAGCACCCCTTTGTGGAAATTTATGTCCAAGAAGCTACCATCAAAAATTTTTTGTGGCCTAAACTTGATCCCAGCAAGCCGGAGCAGCGTCACACATGGCATTGACCGATTAGACAATGGGTGATACTCTTGTGAACCACGTGATGATGTGCAGAGGTTGATTAAATTCGATGATATTCTTATTTGGTGGTTGTTGGAGTTACAGGGTGAGATTGAGCAGGGGAGGTAGCTTGAGTGAAACAAGTCAAGTAGATGATTCTTGGCTAGGTTGTGGAATTTTATGCTCTTTAGTAATTCAAGGGACCTTGGCAGGGCAAGATTAAAGAACTTTAAGGCTTGCAAACTTAAAAGGTCACTGGTATCGCCAGTGGCGAGATTGAGTAACCTCTCAAGAACGAAGAAGGGAAGTTGGTTTTCAAGCTTCAGGAGGTCTCTAATGAGAATCGGAATTAACCATGTCTTTCTGAACAATAGGCTGTTGGCATTTACAGAGTCTTCACTCTCAGAAACTTGTTGGAAGAGCTCAATGATAAAGCAACCATCAAGCATCATCATCTCAATGAATTGCTCACTTGATATCTCAATGGGCTCTGAGTACCATGTTCTTGCCTTTCTCTCTAATTCTTTCATGGCCTGCCTTAAGTGCCTATCGACACAATTTTTGGCTCAATGTCCCTAGGACTGCCGATTTCTATGAGGCTTTGAGGGACTTTGCATATGAAGGCATTTTGTCTTTCTCTAAAGTTTTGGATTCATTCTCTTTTAATTTCGTTCAAGCACCTCTGCATGTGAATGGTAAATGCAACATTACTAGATTCTTCTATTTCATTGGTAGAGCGAACTGGCTATTCTTGGTTGCTATCTGATTCCGCTATTGTAATCGCTTGATGCTTTCCATTCTGCATTTGTTTGTTTGTTTGTTTGTTTTTTTTTTTTTTTTTTGCTCCCTCTTTCCCTTCCACTATTTCACATACGCATGCTGAAGGTGGAGTGAGACCTTTCTCATGTTCATTGCTCAGATAGAAAGCTAGTTAAATAAAAGGTGTTTTCTTGCGGTTATCGTCACCTCACCAGCTTTTACTATGAAACTGAAGTGAAGGTTTCAAGGGAAAGAAAGAACACAACAAAAATATCTTCATGTTCTGGAAATTTCCCAGAATTTAATTTTTATTTTTTATATTTTTAGAAGCATCCCAGAAATTACTTGAGATTAGGTTTCCACAACTGATGTCAAATATATAAATATTTTTTGGGGTGCAAGGTCCTTGAAGTGGACTTACTGTAACGCCCTCAAAATAATAACATTAAACCCATCAAATAAAACATTCATTGACATATGAAGTATCCACAATCTTCTATTCATCAGAGTTTCATTACAAAAGTATTACATGTTAACAACAAAAACAAAATGCCCTACGGGCTTATAGCTTTCCAAGTTAACACTTGGTTACAACAAAAGAGTACTAACTCATCTACACCTTAAGCCCTCGGCTTGAATATACATGTAATACATCAAAAAGGAACTTAACAACAACAAAAAAAATATGTCCGCCTCTAGCCTCCCAAGCTATGACCTTGGAGGTGGCATGCTACCTGTACCTGAAAATGATATTCCCATATAGGGTGAGCCACAGCCCAGTATAAATACACTAAACCAAATATGAACAATGACTAAAAGATTAGCAGTTGATAGATGGCCAATACAGATATTTTCCCTTATCACATTTTACGATTTCATGACATACAAGTCCATATTACAGTCCATTTTCCAATTTCTTTCAATTCTCAATTTACAACCATGGCTCAGAACCTGGCCAAACAACTCATATGAGACAGTAACTCATATCAAACACTTCCCATTTCATAATAGATAAGCATACTAGCTATATCACACAACAACAGATAAGCATACAAGCTATATCATTACTTCCACAGATATGCATATAAGCACTATCACACTTCCAATGACAAGCATATGAGCTCTGTCAACACAGTAATAGATAAGCGTATGAGCTCTATCTACGGAGTCCATCCCCTATCTCCTCCTAACAACATCCGGTTTAGAGGTCCATCCCCTATCTTCCCCTAAACCGTGGAGTACATCCCCTATCTCCTCCAACACAACACAATGCATATAAACAATAATTATACACATCATCACGCAACACATAAATTTAACATGTTCTTTCAATCAATCATAATCAATGACTCATTCCAGTAATTAGTTTCCGTTTGCTTAATCATCATGCATTGTCTACAACAATCACGACTATCCTCCACCGATAGCCCAAAGCAGTTATTTCTATACAGTAAATAAATGCAACAAATGGATATAAAATCAACATTTCCAACTAGGTGAGTGACCTGAAATCCAACTACACCCTTTAATCCCATGTATTCCCAATCTCAACATTTCTATTTCATAACCTCATTTCTCACGATTAATTAACCCAATTAATCAAACAATGTAATTAGGGCATTCTCCATAATTAACATTACAACCCTTAAGGTCCCATTTTCATCAATGATTCAACATTTATTCCATTTCTCTATGCAAAACATGCATCTAGGTTTATTATAAATAAAATCCCAACTTTTATAAAATTACACAAAAGCCCCAAACTTTCACAAAACTACCAAACCAACCCCAACATCTCAAAATACTAAAATCTAAAGACAAAATCCATAGAGAGGAGTAGGATATCCCTACCTCAAACCCGGAGCCCCAAGGAAGAAGATGACAAAACCCAACGTGCTCCAAATCCCGAAATTTTCAGATTAAAAAGTAGCCCTCGACGATCAACAACTTTTTTGTAAAGGCCAAAGATGAGCAAATCACTCCTACTAGATCAAAACCTAGAGAGAAGGTAGAGTTCTAGAGTGAGAGGCTCAACAATGGTGTTTTTGGAAAAATAGGAGAGAGAAGAGAAAGTGAAAAAGTGATTTGAAAAGTCAAAACACGGAGCTTTAACCCAGTCGCCCCGCTCGAGCGTCCAACGCCCCGCTCGAGCGTCACTCACAGACTCCCGCTCGAGCTCCGGATACACACTCCCAGAACTTTTACAGAACCAGGTCTCCGCTCGAGCGTCAATCCTCCCGCTCGAGCGTCACACACAACAACCCGCTCGAGCGTCAAAACTCCCGCTCGAGCGTACAACCCTGCAGAGGAAATACTGGATGGGTGCAATTCCCGCTCGAGCGTCAAAACCCCCGCTCGAGCGGATAGGTCAAAATCTGGGCAACTAGTTTTGGTTTCTAAACTCAACCAACCTGTAACAAACCTGCCCAACACATCTTATAACTCAAATACAAAGTAAGAAAGGATGTAAACAAGATAATTATCAACTACCAACATTCACGAACACATGTCCGGATCACTATACAACAAGGGTAAACCCGGGATCGCTATACTTACCCACCAGCAATTCACTAAACTGAGGGGAAAGGTTTCAAGGCAAAGTAAAAGTGTTGTCTGACAATAATAGAAGACTAAACTCCTTCAGTTTAAAATTTGGGCCAGCTATGTCTAACTTGGAGGAGATTCTATTTGAACTCAAAATATATTTTAGTACATTGAATTTTAATTCATATTATATTCTAATGTGAATTTACTAATAAGAATAATACATATTAAATTCTAAAATAAATTTTTTTTACTCATGGTATACCCTAATCAATTATTTTTATTCAAATCTCTGTATTTTTTCTCCCAAGAGATTAAAGTTATTTCTTTTCTACTCTCACCCTCTAAAACCCCAATCCAGCCTACTAAAACTCACCATTATATGTACGTACACTTAAATAGTATAATATTTGTAAAAAAATATAGAAAAAAATTCAATAAAAGGGGTAAGCCAAGCAAGGTAGAAGAGCATTTCCCATTCAAGCATTTTGTCAAACACATAATAATCAACAAATTGGAATAGCAAAACAGCAAGAGAAGAAAGAGATACAAAAAAGTAGAGACAATGCAATATGCTATGCAAACAAATGATTAGTCATTTTAGCAATGTTCAAACCATTTTTTTTCTTTTTTTAAAGTTTTGATTTATAGAATCAAACTGTATTGCTTCATGATTAGATGGGAATTTTGAGATATAAACAAAATTGAGCCTTTTCTTTTTATTTAATTTTTTTATTCGGTGCGTTTGCAAATCAAATTAGGTCTTCCATCAACATATAAGCCATTATTTATCTCAGAAAGCATATTAAACAACAGAGAAAAAAAGGAAAACCCTAGACGTACGATGTCGTCGAGCTGGAGACAAAGGGGATCGAAAGATCGACTGAAGTGAAGGACGAAAAGTTTGTTGATGGTGTCTCTGATTATGGAGTTTGCCTTTAGTTTTTTAATTTGTTTATTATTTGTTATTTGGGTTTACTTGGAGGGTAATTTGAGAAAAATAATAGGGTGTAGTGAGAGTTATATAAAATTTTAAACAATTGAATAAGGTGTACTCAAAAATTGAAAATACTGAATATTTTTTGGGTGTAAATAGAATCCCCCTAGCTTGGGTTCAACCTTCAACAGGCTTCTTATTGGTGGATCATAAATCTAATCTGATCTTCTTGACTCCAAGGCTATATTTGGGTTCAACCTTCAACAGGCTTCTTATTGGTGGATCATAAGTCTAATCAGATCGTCTTCACCCCAAGGCTATATCAAAGAACGTAAATGAGGACCAATATTGCTTAGCCCAAACCACAGTGGTTATGATTTTTTGTTAATACATCTGGTCTAGTGGTTGTGTAATATCTTTTGGTCCCGTTTGTTTAGAGAGTTAAAGAGGAGGTTGGGATTGGTAGTGAGGTGAGACCCATTAACATTGTGTTTGTTTAGAGAGATGGGAAGGGGATTGATAGTGAGCTTCGGATTATGAATCCCCTTGGGGAGGGGATTCGGATGAGCCTTCAAGACTTGGTATTAGAAAAATAGTTTGCTGGAGTAGCAATTTTTTATTTTTTGTTTTTTTTTTTTACATGTTGGGCATTTTTTTTTGAACATTAATGTTTAATTTTTTTAAATTTTTTTGTTAAGTAAAAATCATTATTTTATTTTTTTTATTTTTTTCTGGAAATTATTTATTTATTTTTTATTTTTTAAATTTTTTTAACATGTTGGGCATTTTTTAAAAAATATTAATGTTTAATGTTTTAGTATTTTTTTATTTGTTTTATTATTTTATATTTATTTTATATAAAAATAATTTAACAATCCCTACACTAACAACTATCATCAAAATAAACACAATTTTACTTAATCCCCTCACTAACAATACTCTTACTATGAATCCCCTCCATTCTACCTCTGAAAACAAATGGGACCTTTGTAATATGTGATTTTGGATTTAACTCTTGTGGAGAGGATTTGTGATGGTGTTTGTTTCTCACGAGTAAAGATCCTCTAGAGTGATTTTTTCCTAAAGTTTCCTAGAGTGGTACATTGTGTGGTTGAGATTTACTGGCAAGTCACATCAATTTTTCTGATGTGACTTGCCAGTAAATCTCAACCACACAATATAACACTCTAGAAAACTTTAGAAAAATTTCACTCTAGAGGATCCTTGGTGGTTTCTCACTATGAATCCCCTTCATTCTACCTCTGAAAACAAACAGGGCCTTTGTAGTCTGTGATTTTGAATTTAACTCTTGTGGAGAGGATTTATGATGGTGTTTATTTCTCTCTCATTATAAATATTGTATGTAATAGTAGTGAAGTGGTTGTTGGGCTTGTGTTTGGGCTTAATAGATTGGTAATTGGCTGTTAAGTAGGTTTTATTAACTTTCTATCTATTGTGTGAGTTAGTAGCCTGCTTTAAAAATAAAATCAATAAATAAATAAAATACTAACTAACTAACTAAAAGTGTAATGATCATATAGTTTGAGGAAATCATTCGAAAATTAAACATATGCATATAATGAATCTGGATGGAAAAACTTGTTGGCTGGACATACAACTTATTCAACCAAGTTCAACATTTTATGCTAAAAGAAAATGACCCAGCCATATGCCCCATGATACCAGGCCTGTAACAACCCACATTTATGTCTTAGTCATGTTCATGAGCATTCGTATGATTATGACTCGTTAAGCTCGTATTTTTATGTTTATGACTTGTTTTGCCTAAGTAAGGTCCATGTCTTGTTTTGTGTTTATGTGATTTGCCTAAGTGCTATGTACATGCTTTGTTCCTTCCTTGGTGCCTCGAGCCTAGGTCATGTTATGCCTAGATCATTCCAAGCCGAGGTCATCTTCAGTCTAGAATTATCTTGGAACCCCTTTGTTCGACCTCCACCTTCGCCCTGACATATTGGCCGAGATGTCATTATCTAGGCCGAGGTGTTCATCACCAAGGGCGAGATGTGTATTATCTAGGCCGAGATGTTACCTTTGCACCTAAGTGATCTTGTCCTGGAGTGGTATGACCTAGACCGAGGTGTGGCACATCTAGGCCAAGGTGTGGCACCGCTTAGTCAAGTGTTGTCCTTCCTAGCCGAGGTCATTGTCACCCTAGTTGCCGAAGCTTTGTCCTTAGCCGATGTCACCACTTACCGGAGTGCCTTGCCGGGTAGCTTGTTAGATACACTTTGTCATAGTCTTGTCTTGTCAATCTATAACCTTTTTGAGGAGAACCAACCAGTTGTTGTCACGTGTCCAAGCTGAGTGTTAAGTTTTGTTTTGATGACATTTTCGGAAAGTCCTTAGTGCCAGGGGACTATAATGCAACTGCACATCTTGTTTTGAAAGTCCTTAGTGTCAGGGGACTATAATGCAACTGCACCATTGTTTGAGATATCTCCCTTGTTTTGTCTTGTTTTGCCACTGACGGTTTACCACGTGGGTCTTGTAAGTCCGGAATGTCATCCCTTGTATTATGTAGATCCTATTAACATCCAAAGTAAGTAAGTAAGTTTTGTAAGATCAAGTTGGTGAACTAGATTCATCCCACGTTTTGTACAAGATATGATATGTATGTTTTGCAAAGATCTCGGGTATCATTCATTTAACCCCTTTATTATTTATACCATTCACTGAGTATCCAAACTCACCCTCCCTATGTATATATGTAGGTAACAAGCAAGAAGTCGGCTACGCCGAGATGTGTGTTTTGCATGTATGTTATGTCGGCAGTGAGGATGTCGGCAATCTTGAAGATTATGTTTCTTAGTTGTATTTCATGTATTTTGTATATGTCAGCTCGAGAAGCCTTTTATCAAGATGTAATACGTATTTTATTTTGGTTGTATTCAAGTTTTAAAGCTATGTAAAGATGTATGTCATTTCATTTGATCTTCGCACTGCTCTTATGGACCACTTGTATTGTAAATTGTTGCTTCCGTACTTGTTAGCCCCATATGTAATACTCTGATTGTGTGTGAATTTTTTAAAGTTGGCCTTCGGTAATCTCAGATTACTGGCCATCACGGCACTATTCTACTAGGGGCGGAATGGGGTCGTGACAGAATGGTATCAGAGCACGCGTTCCTTATAGTACGTTATTCACACATTTTGAGTCCTAAAGAGCATAGGATTTCCCTTAGAATGACTTTAGGATTGCATCATGTTGCTTGCTACTTGACAAAGTGTGCATCATCTCGGCATGAGCATTTGTTACATCGGCATGATCATGTTCACTTGCATACATGTTCATTTGTTCGTTTTGTTCTAAGAGTCCCATCCTGCATACTCCTAGCATCATGAGAAGAGGTAGACCCCCAGTTGGCCGAGGCCAGTCCGAAGACAGGTTGGACAGATTAGAAAGGATTGTTGAAAGTTTGGCCGATGAGTTAAGGCCAACAAGGCAGCAGAACACCGGTACTACCTCCACCCAAGCTGAGCAGACAGATGGCCGACATGCAGTTCCACCACCGCCAGTACCACAAGTGCCTCCGCAGCCAGCTTTATATGGGGATGGCACCATAACTTTGATCAAAGAATTCAAAAAGATGAAGTCGCCGAAGTTCCATGGAGGTATAGAGCCAATGAAAGCAGAAGCATGGGTTCTTGAAATGGAGAAGTTGTTCGAGGTTTTTCCTAGCACTGACGCCCAGAAGGTGTCACTGGCAGCATTTACACTGGAAGACGACGCTCGTAGATGGTGGATGATGATTCGAGAAGGCAATCCAGACTTGACTTGGGCCAGATTTTTGGAGTTGTTTTATGACAAGCATTTCCCACTCAGTGTCCGAGATCGCAATACCATAAAATTTCAGATGTTGACACAGGGTAGCAAAACAGTGTCAGAGTATGATCGTGCTTTCACCGAGTTGGCAAGGTATGCACCTCACATGGTCGACAACGAATACAGAAAAGCTAGGAAGTTTGAGAGTAGACTTCGAGGGCCAATACAAGATTAGGTTAATTTGCTCAACATGCCGACGTATACTAGAGTGTTAGATAAAGCCATCCTTGCAGAAGCCAACCTGAACAGAAGTCAAAGTTCGGGGAAGAATCAGAAGAAGAGGCAGACCCGAATGATGCCGAGGAGAAGACAAAGGAGGATAGCCCCAACAATGCGAATCCGGAAGGTGGCACTTGGCCGACATGTGCGAGTTGCGGGAAGCTACATTTTGGAGTTTGTCTTCGGACAACTGGAGCATGTTTTGGATGCGGTGAGATGGGTCATCGCATTAAGGATTGTCCCAAGGTAAAAGCTAGAGATGATAAGAAGAGATAAGAACTCGACACCCGGAGTCGTTTTGGGAACAAGGTAAGTGAAGTTTGGGGACCAAGCTTCTTTAAGGGGGAAGGATGTAACAGCCCACATTTATGTCTTAGTCATGTTCATGAGCATTCGTATGATTATGACTCGTTAAGCTCGCATTTGTACGTTTATGACTTGTTTTGCCTAAGTAAGGTCCATGTCTTGTTTTGTGTTTATGTGATTTGCCTAAGTGTTATGTACATGCTTTGTTCCTTCCTTGGTGTCTCAAGCCTAGGTCATGTTAAGCCTAGATCATTCCAAGCCGAGGTCATCTTCAGTCTAGAATTACCTTGGAACCCCTTTGTTTGACCTCCACCTTCGCCCTGACATATTGGCCGAGATGTCATTATCTAGGCCGAGGTGTTCATCACCAAGGCCGAGATGTGTATTATCTAGGCCGAAGTGTTCATCACCAAGGTCGAGATGTGTATTATCTAGGCCGAGATGTTACCTTTGCACCTAAGTGATCTTGTCCTGGAGTGGTATGACCTAGACCGAGGTGTGGCACATCTAGGCCAAGGTGTGGCACAGCTTAGTCAAGTGTTGTCCTTCCTAGCCGAGGTCATTGTCACCCTAGTTGCCGAAGCTTTGTCCTTAGCAGATGTCACCACTTACCGGAGTGCCTTGCCGGGTAGCTTGTTAGATACACTTTGTCATAGTCTTGTCTTGTCAATCTATCACTTTTTTTAGGAGAACCAACCAGCCATTGCCACGTGTCCGAGTTGAGTGTTAAGTCAGTGGGCAGAGGGAGAAACCTATCATTTGTTATATCCTTGTTTTTGAAAAGGAGAGAGAAGCTCTAGGAGAGGAAGAGGAGTTCTTGAGGGAGAGTAGATTTCCAAGCTTGATCCCTAGAGATCGAACCATTAGATCCGTGTTCTAAGGTTAGATTCTTGATCTGCTCATGTTGTTCTTTATGTTCATGTTATTGCATTGCATGATTGAATATGATTTGTAAGCCATGCATTGCTTTGAAGTTCGGTTTTAGAAAGAGAAAATAGTATTCATGTGTTCTTCAAGAAAAGTCATGTTTTGATCCGAAAGTTCATGCCAAGATCCATGTTTTTGTGTTTGTTTTCACATGATCTTCAAGTATGGGAACCCAGGTCCATGTTTTCGAACTCATAGCATGAAATTTCAGATTTTTGTAATAGAGAAGTTATTATTTTAGCATTCATATTCTTCATGATCTTCATGTTCATGTTCTTCCTGTTCTTCACGGGTGGAAACCCAGATCTCTAGACCTCACTTCCCTAAGTGTAGTCGCCGAGATCACTCTTACCTAGACCTCACACTTAGGCCAAGCATCGTATCTCACCTTGGCCTACCTTGCATGATCACTTACACCTTTAGTTTGTCTTGTGCGCACCTCGGCATGCAGCCGCACGCCGAAGCCTAGGTAACCACACCTCGGCCAGGAGGTGTGGGACCTCAGCAAAGACCTGGTTGGTACCTAGCATGTCTTCCTAACATGTAAAACAGTGTTTTGACTTCCAGTATGTTTTCCTGAGATCATTTGCATGCATATAAGACTTGTTTTTAGAAGTACGTTCAGTAGACCTTGCCATGTGTTTGTAGGACTTGGACCTTTGCCTTGATCCCGACGTCCGAAGAGCTATGTGAGTGATATTTTTAATAAAGTTATGTTATAAAGATTTGATAAAGTCTTGTTTCCTTTTGATAAAAGTATTTAATCAAGCATGAATGATTACCCCTATTTTTATGTATCAAGTAAGTTTTGTTTTGATGACATTCTTGGAAAGTCCTTAGTGCCAGGGAACTATAATGCAACTGAACATCTTGTTTTGAAAGTCCTTAGTGCCAGGGACTATAATGCAACTGCACCATTGTTTGAGATATCTCCCTTGTTTTGTCTTCTTTTGCCACTGACGGTTTACCACGTGGGTCTTGTAAGTCCGGAATGACATCCCCTATATTGTGTAGATGCTATTAACATCCAAAGTAAGTAAGTAAGTAAGTTTTGTAAGATCAAGTTGATGAACTAGATTCATCCCACGTTTTGTACAAGATATGATATGTATGTTTTGCAAAGATCTCGGGTATCATTCATTTAACCCCTTTATTATTTATACCATTCACTGAGTATCCAAGCTCACCCTCCCTATGTATATATGTAGGTAACAAGCAAGAAGTCGGCTACGCCGACATGTGTGTTTTGCATGTATGTTATGTCGGCAATGAGGATGTCGACAATCTTGAAGATCATGCTTCTTAGTTGTATTTCATGTATTTTGTATATGTCGACTCAAGAAGCCTTTTATCAAGATGTAATACGTATTTTATTTTGATTGTATTCAAGTTTTAAAGCAATGTAAAGATGTATGTCATTTCATTTGATCTACGCACTGCTCTTATGGACCACTTGTATTGTAAATTATTGCTTCCGCACTTGTTAGCACCATATGTAATACTCTGATTGCGTGTGAATTTTTGAAAGTTGGTCTTCGGTAATCTCGGATTACTAGCCATCACGGCACTATTCTACTAGGGGCGGAATGGGGTCGTGACAAGGCCACTCTTTAAAGAGATAATCATTTCCCTCTAAGATGGTACAACAAGGCTCTGTTTGGAAATTTAGTTCTTTTAGTTTTTTTATGAGGTGAAAAAAGTTAATGTATTTGGGAGTGTTATTAGTTGAAAAGATAATTACGAGGAAAAAAAAAAATTGTCGTGTATGATGTGATCCTTCCTTATTGGGGTTAAATTTTTGGCTTTTTTGCTTTCTTTTTTTCCTATGTGTGTGATTTTTTGGATTTTTTTAAGTCAAAAAGTCGCTTTCCAAAAAAACCCTTTTAAGTGTTGCTTGAATTTAAAAGTCCACATTCAATTAATATAGTTTGATGCATAATTAACACTTATATACATGTTGGATGACAAGAATAATATTTTTCAAAGTTGTCATTTTTTTTTTTTTATATTTATTATGATGAGTATATATAGTTTTCATGATTTACTCATGGTTTAGGAGAGATTGAATTAGATTATGAGACCTAATTGAAACACTTTTTACACATTAGAGAATAAATTGACACAATTTAAATATTACAGATCACACATTATAGAGGCTAAATATATAATATATATTTTTAATAGCATTTACACATTTATCCAAATTGGAGTTAACACAATTTAAGGACGAGTTAGGTTGGGGGAACAAATCAAAATACTTTTTATGTATTAATGATTAAATTGACACAATTTAATTGATAAAAACCAAAATGGTAAAACTTAATTACTTTTTAGTACTAAAAAGGTAATTAATCCTTTAATAATAATAAAAAAAAAAGAAGAAGTACAAGAGTTTCACCAGAACCAACCAAACTAAGAGCAAAACAAAAGAAAAACCCACAAAATGCATAAAACTGGAAGACATACGAACTTAACAACATAAAACACGATAGATACGCATACAGCACAAAACCATATAGGTGAAACAGGCTCCAGCTTGCGGCTTGCACATGGAGTGCCAACAAACTTCTTGAATATGTACTTCTTGAACATAAAACTTCATTAGCTATCATCATCCTTGAACGAGCAAGAGAGTAAGCACCATGAAGATTATTGCGACGAACGAGAGAGATGTAACAACAATACAAACTCTGGGACTGAAAGCAAAAAATCAAAAGAACTAGATGTGAGTTTGCTAATCAATGAAAAATTCACATGTAATAGAAAGTACGTGCGAGTCAAGAACAAATATTGAGTGCAATAGTGACACCCCAATAAAAAATCTAAAATGAAATTGGATAGACATCTCTTGAATACAACTCATCCAATCATGAATGAAAGATTTCAACCTTATTATAGATGATATTGCCACATGGTATCACTATTATACTAGCAAGTGTGTAAGCCATCATGGATGTGTGTATATGTTCCCACATCTATGCTATATAATTTATTCCATTTTAAAGGAAAAGATGAGAGACCAAAACAAAATAGGCAGACAAGTTAACATAATAAAGAAAAAGAAGAGAAAAGCATCATAGGAGATTTCTTGGGACAACTCAAACTTTTATGCTTAAAGATATTTGGGTGAGATGAACATTCACCTTGGATACAGTTAATTCTGATCAGCATAACAGTCCAGAAGCATTAGCTTTGGTGGACCTTGTAGCTCAAAAAAGGCCGTGATTGTCTGTATCGCCGTTAGCGCCAGCAGAACAGAGGCTGAGACGACTGAGATGGTTGACCACAGACTGCTAAAATATGTGCGCCTCAAAGTTGCCCAGTTGCTGCTATTGTAGGCCTCCACTTCTCTGAATTCGTTTGATAGGTAACAGTCTCTAATGTTGAACACAACATGCTCTCCCAATTTCTTGAAAAGATTAGCAACATGATTATCATTGTAGGAGAAATTTGAGATAATTCCGTCCTCACAAAGGAATGTAACGTCTCTACTTGAGTTGAGGAGACAACTCATGAAGGCAATATATTCAGAAAAGATATGCCGGGTAGGCCATGTGTAGCATTGTTCGAAGGCAACACAGTTAATTAGGATAGTGCTGGTGAAATCATTGATGTTCATGGGTGGGATTTCTAGCACCGCTTTGTGGAAATTTATGCGCAAGAAATTACCATCACTGCCTTTTTATGGCCTAAACTTGACCCCAGCATGCCAGAGTCGTGTCACACATGGTACTGACTGATCAGATAATGGACGATACCTTTGTGATCCATGTGATCTTCTTATGCGGAGGTTGGGTAATTTGCAGAGGTTGGTTAAATTGCTGAGCCAGCTTAAGCAGGGGTGCGATCTTCTTGGGAAGAATTGGATTAAGTAGGGGTTGCTTCGGAAGTTGTAGCTAGAGTAAAACAAGTCAAGTAGATGATGTTGGAAATGGTTATAAAATTCTGGATAAAATTAGAATTTTTTTCTAAGTTTGGTTTATTTTTTAGGTGGGTTCCGTGCGTCGATTTTCACGGGTCAAGGTGGTAACCCGTTCTATGCCGCGTTGTGATTCACGTGGTATATTTGGTTGCTCAAAACCATTAGTGAATGAATGAGAAATTGAAGCCAGAGTGTGCTCCATGGAAATGGAGTTTTGGTGGAAATTCCTTATAGTTGTAAATTGGCTTGTCCCACATTGATTTGGTGAGAAGTTTTGAATGGGTTTATAAGACTTAGGTTTGATACTTGGGGTGTGCCCCAAGGGGTACCCAAGTGTTTTAGAGGGAGAGATTATGGGCAAAATAGGCTATACCCATTGGACCCAAAAATCACCACACGCGCGCCGTCGTCCGTGGGCTGGGCGCAGGTGCGTGGTGTGAGGTTGGGCTTGTTCGGCCCAATACTAATCTTTTTGGGCAAAAAACATTTGAATTTAATTTTATTTTGTATAAAATAAAATCCAGAATTCAAATTGGACGCGGATACGTGGTGTGAGGTTGGGCTTTTTGGCCCAATACTAATCTTTTTGGGCCAAAAACATTTGAATTTAATTTTATTTTGTATAAAATAAAATTCAGAATTCAAATTAAACTGGAAATAACCTGGTTTGGTTTTACTATACATCTAAACAGGACCCTTCCTGAAATAAACTAGTCTGGTTTTTAACGCACATCCAAACAGGGTCCTTCCCGTTTTTGCATCTGTTTAAATTATTAACCCAACTGATTCAAATCTGTTTGAATTCAAAACCAACAGGTTTCATACATGTTCAATTCAAAACCAGCAGCCACCTTTACATCTATAAATAGACTATCATCCTATTTGGATTTTATTCCAATTTTTCGTACTCCATCCTCTGCTATAAATCTCTACATTTTGCTGCATTTAATTTCTAAAAGAAAGAGTGTAAACACTCAGTGTGTTCGTAAGGCAAACAATTTATAGTGCTGCTATTGTTTGTAGTAGATCATTTCATCCTAGGAGATAGACGTCCAAATTCTGAAAGTACCATGGAGAGGACGAATCGGTCTTAAGGACACAGTGTCAAACACTGGACTTGATCAGATTATAATTCGAATAAATTAAATCAAGTAAGTTATTTAATTTATTTTCAGTATTATTATTATTTATTTAAATTAGATTTTAATTTTGTTTTTGTAACAAAATAAAATCTGTTTTTATTTATTTATTTTTATTTCGAGTTTGATTTTTGTAATCAAACAAATTCTCTTATTTCCTTTATTTCTTTATATTCTACTTGTTGTTTAGTACACAACATAATTTAATCTACTTAAATACAGTGAAGATTGTCCTACAGATGATAGGTGTTTTCATAATAGACAAGTTGTTTTTGATTCTTGAATGATTCAAGGGACCTCAGCAGGGCATGATGAAAAAACTTGAAGGCTTGCAAAACTAAGGGTTCACTGGTATTGCCAATGGAGATATGGTGTAACTTCAAAAGAACGACGAGGGGAAGTTGGTTTTCAAGCTCAATAATGCTAGGTATCATGAAAAATCTTTCATGAAAATAATCATGAAAGCTTTGTGACCCTTGGATTACACTTAGAATAAAGCACCACACACTAATCAAGATAATCCAAAGATCATAACTCTTTCATGATCATTTTCATGAAAAAATTTCCATGATCCCTAACTTTTCTCTTTCAAGCTTCAAGAGGTCTCTAATGAGAATTGGAATTATCCATGGCTTCATGAACACTAGCCTATTGGCATTCGCCGAATCTTCACTCCGGCAAACTTGTTGGAAGAGCTCAATGATAAAGCATCCATCAAGTATCATCATCTGAACGAAATCATCACTTGACATTGCAATCGGCTCTGAGTATTCTGTTCTTGCGCGGTCCTCTGATTCTTTCATGGCTTGCGTCATGTGCAGTAAATAACTCTGCGGTTTTCCTACTCGAGAAAGTAGGGAATCACGAAACTGCAATTTGTAACTTTGGAATTCACGTACTTCAACTTTGTCACCATGATAAGGGCCTATCGACGCCATTTCTGGCTCAGTGGCCCTGCTACTGATTCTTGCAAGGTTTTGAGGGACTCTGCATATATGGTCTTTCACGAGCTCCAGTATGCGAATGGCACATGCATTGTCAATGGGTTCTGCTATGTCATTGGTAGAGCGAACCGGCACTTCTATGTTGCTATTGGATTCCTCTATTTCATTGGTAGAGCCAACCGACATTTCTGTGTTGCTATTGGATTCCTCTATAATAATGGCTTGATGCTCACCATTCTCCCTTTTTTTTTTTTTTTTTTTTCTCACTCTCTGGCTCTCTCTTCCCTTTCCACTATTTCACTTTTGTAAGCTGAAGGTGGAGTGAGCCTTTCTCATGTTCAGAGCTCAACCAGAAAAGCTGCTTAAATAAACGGTGTGTTCTTCTTGGGAGGTGCAAGTCCTTGGAAAGTCTACTTACCATTCACTAGAGGAAACCAAAGAGAAGGTTCAAGGCAAATAAAGGAGTGTACAACTAGACAAATTTCTTCAGTTTTTGGAATCAAATTTCCCTCATCTTACTTCAGACGCGGTTAATTTTTCCAAGACGGCGGCATAATTTTTCCATGGATATCTCGTCACGAAGCTTTCATAATTGAAGATTTGCCTCATTCTCAAGTATAGAGGCGACTCCGCTTTAATCAAGGCTCCGTTTTTTATTTTTATTTTTATTTTTTTAATTTTAGATTTCTAAATTTAACTCGACGAGAGGAATTAAGAAATTAAAAAAAATAAAAATTTTCAAAAAAAGTCCAAAAAAACAAAATAAGTAAAAAAATAATGGATTTTTTTGGCTTACTTTGGCTTTTTTAATTTTAATTTTTTTTTTTTTACTTTTTAAATTTATCTACACAAGACGAATTAGAAAAATAAAAATTTGACATAATTCTAAAGTAAAAATTAAAAAAAGAGATTTCTTTTTTAGGTGTTTCCAAACAATGACAAAAAATTTAAAAAAGAATTTTTTTTAAGGTCTCTGATATTAAGATTTTATAAAATAAATGAAATACAATATTTTCATAGTAGTTGGGGTCCCTCAACATTTTTACAGACAAAATTTGACACAGAAATTGTCACGATACAAAAATAATTCAATTGTCATAGAGAAATTTCTTTAATTTTACAAAGAATTTTTAAAATTTTTCTAATATAATCACAAAGAAATTTTACCAAAAAATCTTAATTAATAAAAATATATATATTGGTTCTTTTTTACTATTCAAGAAAAATGATATCTTACTAATTTTTTCTTATTATTAAAGTTTGTATAAGTTTGTGTAAGTTGGCTTGGCAGGAGAAATCACGAGAGAGAGAGAGAGAGAGAGAGAGAGACGTGATTGAAAGAAGGCTGAACGGGAAAAGATTGGGGAAAAGGATATATTGGACACTTCACTAAAAAAATAATATTTTAGGGGTTATTTGAGATGTTCTAAATAAGTATATTTTTTAATTTTTTATGAAATATGGGTTGGGTTTGAAGTGATATAGTAGAGATGCGATGTGACTTAAATAAGATGATATGACTTAAATAGAATAATGACTTTTTGACTTTTTTAGAGGATGCCAAACTTAGCCTTAGCCTTTTATTTGGCATAAGTTAAAATGAGATTTTTTGATTAAAATAGTTACAAAAAGATAAAATAATTTTTTAAGCTAATAAGATAAAATATCACATTCAAACCATAATTATTTCATTTTTTCTCTCACAAAAATTAAAAAAATCAAAAAATCTATCTTAAATGAGATTTTTAATCCCAAACTAAAATAATTAAAAATTCTAAAAATAAAAAAACCAACCACATCCTAAACAAATCCTTAATAATAATTTTGAAAGATTTTCCACTGTCCAAGAATAATTTCTCACTGTCAAGTAATTTTCTTAATTTTAAATTAAACACTGCTTTTTTAGTACTATGTACTACATGATGGGGCTTCCAGTAACATGAGAGTATGTTCATACGAGAAAGTTCATGTCCAATGCAATTAAAGTTTCACATGGAAAAAATATATAGATTTTACTAGTTTACCTTTAATATTTTTTTATTTTTAATTTTATTTTGTCTTAAAAAAATATTTTATTTTGAATTTTTTTAACAAATATTTAATTTTTTAAATACATCTAAATTAGATGCAATTAATATATATATATATATATGTAAATAACTAAAATATATAAGAAAAAGTTCATAAAAAGAAAAAAAAACACATGAATTTTTTTTTTTTTAATGGTCGGATGTCCGGGCCAGTTTACGTACATCTCGACTAATTCCGAGATCCACGCAAAGCGCAACTTCTACATAGATTGGGCAAATCTTGGACAAAACTCACTGGCATATGTAGCTCGACTTTTCGTGCTCCTTTCGGATACGACTTGCTCTACAGTTCGGACTCTTGCGGTTTTTAATCTAATCTCACAAGTGCAATGTGAAATAGATAATCATCAAAGAGTCCAAATCCGGCAAATCTTTTGAAAAATCGATTTTGAATAAAAAAATACCAAATATGGACTGCTTTGCTAGATACAGAGTTGCCATCTAAATATTTTTGAAAAATTTAGAAAACCCATTACTCGTGCCAAAGGTCACGTGTCCATCATTACCAAGATTATCTCGGCTCAAGAACTTAGGTATGAGAGGGGAAGGTCATGAATTGAGCATCCTCGCTCACCCGATCAAATATCGGCCTCTACTAATCATGATGTGATTCTTATTTACGTTATATGCTCTTGTTCCGATTATTAAGCTAACATTACTATGTGTTGCACACAAGTATAGACTGATCTGCAAAAATTGAAACATTTGATTCATGTTTGTTTTGAAAATTGTTTCAAGTATGTGCCATTTGAAAAAGCGATCGCATATGTATATTGCTCAAATTATTTCAATTCAAGCAATTAGCCTTCATCCACAGGCATTCAAGCAAGTATATCAATTAAGCACCTAGCCTCATGGCAAAACATGCTAGACAGGGCAACAATCACGCGTATGCGATATGCTAAAACAATAAAATGCTCACCTAGTACTCCGAGGCGAGCCAACCAAAACAAAAGAATTAGAAAATATGCATGCTCCTAACTAATGCAACATGACTAATGCAACCATGCGATATGCAACTAATAGGCTCGGCTACTAATTATGACATGTGAATCAATTTGATAGCATGTGGTTTAAACACATTTTCAAAGAAGTATTTAAATGACAATGCTTTATTAGAATGATGAACCGAGCCTCGATGCATGCAAGACAAGTGGATGCAAACATGGAGTATGCTAAAAGAAACATGATGTCCTAAACTACCCATTATAAGCAAGTAAATAAAAGAAAGAAAGACGTAGAGTTGAAAGACATACACATTATAACATATTTGGCCCTCGCACAAGAGGATCCAAATGAATAACCTAGCTAATTAATTACCTAATTAACTAACTATTACAAACCTAAATGAAATAAATTAGCTAAACTACTTAATACAACAACAAAATTTAATTAACTATTCTAGCTAATTAAAATAAGTACAACACATAGCTATTCTAACTAACTAGTTACAAGCTTTCTACTCTAAGCATAAAACTAATATTATTACAACATCTCTTCACGGATCCCAAGGATCGAGGGAGGGCTCGTGCATGGATGCGGATTTCCACCCGATGATGCTCTCTGTTTTGCTACTGGAATGCCTCTGTTGCATAGTCACAGTTGGAAAAATGCACTATTTTTTTCACCTCAACTTCTGCTCTGCTCTGCTGGAACAAAGGCACTGCCTGCCTAGAAGTAGTGGCCGGTAACCTAGAAGTAGTGGCCGGCAGGCCAATAATAGTGGGTTGTCGTCCAAAAATAGTGGCCTGACGACCACTAATGTTGGTGTTCTCCTACAGCAACAGAGCACAAACCAGAGCATTCTCAGGGGATGTTTGTCCACTCCTCTCCTTATCATTAAACAGGTCAAAGAAGGAGTAGGCTTGATTCGCAAATCATCAATTGGTGCAATCACATTGCATGATGACTTAGGAACCAAGGGACACAATTCAATAAATGCATAACAAATGACCAACAAAAGGCTCCTCCCTGTCATGGATTGATTAAAGGAAGTGGTTGACATTGACTCTTGAAATGTTTACATCACTAATGAGTATGAAACGACTCAAGACTCAATGGGTTCAATTAACGTCTAATTGAACCCAAGTTGATTTTATCTTGCATCACTTTTAGTCCCAATTTATTACTTCATTTTAATTATCATCCATTCCTTAGTTCATTAAGTCCAAAAGTGAAGATTAAGTCCTCTAATGGAAAGAAGTACCAAACCAAGCGTTTTTTTAGGCATAAGAGAGATATCATGTCGTTGGTAATGAACCCCCAAAGGGATTAAACCATTAAGCACAACTATCTTAATCTCAAGCTTAAACAAGCAATTAGTTTGAAACAACTTTGAAAACAAAGAAAAAGCCAAGAAAGGAGGGAGGTTGTAGAGGTGATTAGATATGAATACAAGTATGGAAAGTAAGAAATAAACACTATCAACTTAAATAGGTTGGTGGCTAAGACCTAAACCACCAAACCTATGAGGACCATTACACTACAAGCATGCTATATAAAACTTAAATGTAATGAACAACTAAAAATAGTCCTAAAATAGTCCAAAAAAATGCTGGAATGAAGACAAAAATAGCTAAAACAATAAGCTAAAATATGAAGCAAGTTAAGCTAGTAAGCAAGCGTAAGGAGGGGAGGCTAACCCCTCCATTTTTGGGACTTCAAAACATGATTTTTGCCTCTGAAAAACCTCTGAAAATCAGAGGTAAAAAGCTCAAAAAAAGTTGATGAGACGGTGGGAAACACAAGGGCAAAGGCCTTGAATCAATGTTCAAAGAAGGGTTGTCAACCCCTATATCTTTAATGGCCTTAAACCACAAGTTTTAGCCCAAAAAGACAGGGAATAAATAGCTCAAAAATAGCAAGAAAAGATAGAAAACAAGTAGTGTAAAGATGGTACAAAAGAACTAGAAGGTATACCTCTTGAAGAGGAATGCTTTTTTGAGTTACAAACTACCAATTTCACAGTCTCAAGTGTCTCAAGAGCTCAAATTCAAGCTCAAATCACCTCAGCAAGAAGCTCTCTAGGTTTGGTTTAGAGTGTTTAGGCAAAGGCTATACAAGTTACAATAGAGAGAGAGAATTGTAGAGAGAGAATTTTTCTAAGATTTTGCTCTTCAAAAATATTTTCTCAGCTTGTGTAGTGTGGGAACAGCTGGCAACAAATATTTGCAAAAAATTGGCTGTTTTACACAAGTGGCCGGCAGGCAAAAATCTACTTCCAGGCCCGATTTCAAATGGGCATATCTCCTTCATCCGGACTCGAGTTTAGGTCATTCTTGAGTCTAAATTGAAGCCTCGGAAGTCTAATTTCCAATGGTGGTGGCCTCACACCTAAATTTTAAGGGTACAAAGAGATATGCCTATTTTAGTGAAGGATGCTCAGTTTTGTCCAAACGGTTTGATGCTTAACTTCTTCCCTAACTAGTTTTCTTCCCTCTCCTCCAATTTTCTTCAACTCCAAACTTACAAATAAGATGTTTTAAAGAGTTTTTTTAGAAGAGTTCACCTCCCTTCCATTTTATTTCCACTTTGTCCTTACTCGGTTTACTAAAAAGTGTAATATTTTAAACGAAATGTGAGTCTCGAAATATCGTAAAAATATTTTCAAAAAAATTTTGAAAAAGAGGGTTTTAAGGTGTCACGACCCAACACTACAACAAAATGCACCTTCGGCAACCAAAATTGGCGACTAAAAAAAAATTAGTCGCAAAAAGTTATGGAATTGGCGACTAAAATTTTTTTCAGTTGCCAAAAATAAAATATTTAGCTACTAATTTTTTTTAGTCGGGGTATATTCATTATTGGCGACTAAAAAAAAATTTAGTCGCTAAAAATGCAAGAATTGGCGACAAAAAAAAATTAGTCGTTGTATATTGACTTTTGGCTACTAAAATACTTAGATGCCGAATGGGAAATAAAAAAATTATTTTTTCTCTTTGGCGACTAAAGTTTTGGTTGCCAAAAACTTACTTTCAGTGACAAAAAAAAACTTTAGTCGCCGTATATTGATTTTTGGCTACTAAAATATTTATTCGCTGAATGTAAAATAAAAAAATTTATTTTTTTAGTCGCCAAAAACTTACTTTTAGCGACAAAAAAATATTTAGTTGTTGTATATTGATTTTTGGCTACTAGAATCATTTAGTGGCCGAATAGAAATAAAAAAAAAATATTTTTTATCTTTGGCGACCAAATATTTGGTCGCCAAAAACTTACTTTCAACGACAAAAATCAATTTTAGTTGCCAAAAAATAAAATATTTTGAGGGATTTTTCAAATTTTGGAGGGTTTTATAAACTAATTGGCGACTAAATTTTAGTCGCTAATGGTGTAATATATATATATATATCCAAACAACAAACCAGCACCTGTGTCTATCTCTCTCTCCAGTGTTTCTTTCTCTCTCTCTCTCTCTCTCTCGCTCTCTCCCTCTTCCTCTCCCTCTCCCTCTACCTCTACCTCTCCCTGTAACGCCCTCAAAATAATAACATTAAACCCATCAATAAGACATTCATTAACATATGAAATAACCACATTCTTCTATTCTTCAGAGTTTCATTACAAAAGTATTACATGTTAACAACAAAAGCAAAGTGCCCTACGGGCTTACAGCTTTCCAAGTTAACACTTGGTTACAACAAAAGAGTACTAGCTCATTTACACGTTAAGCCCTTGGCTTGAATTTACATGTAATACATCAAAAATAAAACGAAAAAAGTATGTCCGCCTCTAGCCTCCCAAGTTATGTCCTTGGAGGTGGCATGCTACCTGTACCTGAAAATGATATTCCCATATAGGGTGAGCCACAGCCCAGTAGAAATACACTAAACCAACCATGAACAATGACTAAAAGATTAGCAATTGATAGATGGCCAACACAGATACATTCACATAAATTACACATTTATGTCATACGACTTATGAGTCCAAGTTACTTTCCATTTTCCCTTTTTCAACAGATAAGCATGTTAGCTCTATCATTATTTCAACAGATATGTATAAAAACTATATCCCACATTCACAGATAAGCATATAAGCTATATCCACATTCTCAACAGATATGTATAACAACAATATCCCATATTCACAGATATGCATATAAGCTGTATCCACACTTCACAAAGATAAGCATATGAGCTCTATCTTCACTTCTCTAGACAAGCATATGAGCTGTATTTACGGAGTTCATCCCCTATCTTCTCCCAACACTATCCGGTTTAGAGGTACATCCCCCATCTTCCCCTAAACCGCGGAGTACATCCTCCATCTCCTCCTCTACACATAACGTATACAAACACATTGGTTCTATATACAATCACTCAATACATACAGTTAATGTATTCTATCAACCGTCAAATTCCATGACACATTCCATTGATTAGTTTTCATTTTCCTAATCATCATGCATTGTCTACAACAATCACGACTATCCTCCACCGATAGCCCAAAGCAGTTATTTCTAAACAGAAAATAAATGCACAAATGGATATTCAATCAACATTTCATTCCGGTGAGTGATAGATAATTCAACTACACCCTTTAACCCTTTACATTCCCAATCTCAACAATTTCATTTCATTTCCTCATCTCTTACAATTAATTATCCCAATTAATCAATCAATGTAATTAGGTCATTTTCCAAAATTAACATTACAACCCTTAGGTCCCATTTTCATCAATGATTCAACATTTATTCCATTTCTCTATGCCAAACATGCATCTAGGTTTATTATGAATAAAACCCCAACTTTTGTAAAATAACACAAAAGCCCCAAACTTTCACCAAATTACCAAACCAACCCCAACATCTCAAAATACTAAAATTTAAAGACAAAATCCATAGAGAGGGGTAGGATACCCCTACCTCAAATTCGGAGCCTCAAAGGAGAAGAAGACAAAACCCAACGTGCTCCAAATCTCGAAATTTTCAGAATAAAATGTAGCCCTCGACGATCAACAACTTTTTTGTAAAGGCCAAAGATGAGCAAATCACTCCTACTAGATCAAAACCTAGAGAGAAGGTTGAGTTCTAGAGTGAGAGGCTCAACAATGGTGTTTTTGGAAAAGTAGGAGAGAGAAGAGAAAGTGAAAAAGTGATTTGAAAAGTCAAAACACGGAACTTAAACCCAGTCGACCCGCTCGAGCGTCAAACACCCCGCTCGAGCGTCACTCACAGACTCCCGCTCGAGCGCTAACAATCCCGCTCGAGCGGCGAATACACACTCCCAGAACCTTTACAGAAACAGGCCATCGCTCGGGCTTCCAACTCCCCGCTCGAGCGGAACTCACACAACCCCGCTCGAGCGGCCAATACCACGCTCGAGCGTCCAACACTGCACAGAAAATACTGGATGGGTGCAATTCCCGCTCGAGCGCCAAAACCCCCGCTCGAGCGGACAGGTCAAAATCTGGGCAACTAGTTTTGGTTTCTAAACTCAACCAACCTGTAACAAACCTGCCCAACACATCCCATAACTCAAATACTAAGTAAAAAGGATGTAAACAAGATAATAAACAACTACCAACATCCACGGACACATGTCCGGATCACTGTATATCAAGGGTAAACCCGGGATCGCTATACTCCCTCTCTCCCTCTGCCTCTCCCACTCCGTTGCTCCTCTCCCCTCCCTCTCTCACCGTCGTTCCACTAGCTGCGCCTCCGCCGCTTCTCCTCGCGGTCGCGGGCAACCGGACCACCGATTCACCTAGATTTGCCCTATTTTCTCTCTCCGAAATCTCTCTATATTCGTATATTTGTCTATCCATCAATGGTGAGACCGATGTATGTATATATATATATGTGTTTGTGTGTGTGGATTTGCATGTGATTCTAGAACACTCCATCAGCTAGGAAGCGCCATCTCCAGGGGGTCCGGCACCAGCAATCCAAAGCTCTCTAGTACAATAATAATTCCTTACGAGGTTCTCTCTCTCTCTCTCCCCCCAAAACCCTAACACATTTACAAATGCATACATACATATGCATATAATAATATATCTATTCCGCTGCATATAATCATCAATCAATCATATAATTCCGACTTCACTCTCTTCAAATTGATCGTATATATATATTTTTGTAATAAGCAGGTGCCAATCAACAGTTTCATTCTGACTCCTTTGGGAGAGGACTCTGCAATCGCTTCCTTAGAACGATACTCTTTTTTTTCCCCTTTTGGTTTAATTTAATTACACTTTTTACGCCTGTAGTTTCATCCAAATTTCAATTTGGACCCTACTGTAGTTTCAATTGGGTCATTCTGTCCAAATTATAGGTTAAAATTAATAATTTTGGAACAATTGTGAATTTTCTAAGGTGTATACATGGTCAAAATTAACAAAAATTTAGACGGAAGGAACAAATTAAAGTTGGACTTCCAAGTTTAGAGACCAAATGGTTCAAATTGAAACAAGAGGAACTGAAGTGAAAATGCTATATTTATTTTTAAAAGAGGTTTGATGCCATTTAAATAATATTTTATATTTATAAAAAAATGCTATATTTATAAAATATTTTTTTAAAAAAATTCAACATTTTTGTTCATTACTACTTAAACATTATTTTTTCAATTTGGTGAAAAAAAAGAAAAATTAGAGTACAATACATATTTAAAAATAAAATGACAATACATAAATTTATATAATAAAGCAGGACGGATTTTGAATTTATCCTAGAGACATTTGTCCTACTAGGACATTTTAAGGGTCATGATTCATTTGTATATTGACATGGATGGCTTAGATAACCCCCTTAAATTTATATCAATCCTAAATATATATCTTCCCTCCCAAACATTATGCCTCCTCCTTATTCACGTCTCCCCCACCCTTCTCTGCTCTCTAGCCAAATCATGTCTCTCCTCCATCCCTCTCTCTTCCCGCCCAAACATTAAGCCTCCTGCTTACCCACGTCTCCCCTACCCTTCCCTCTTTATCTCTCTCTCTTTCTCTCCCTGTTCTTCTTCTTCCCGAAACTTCTCTCCTTCAACCACAGATTCGGTTTCGTCTCCATCAGTTTGGGCACAGGAAGGGGGACATCCTAAAGCACGCACAAGAAGGGGGACATTCTAAAGCACACCTTGGATCCTCTGTTTCTCAACCGCTCAGGTATGTGTATATTTACCCATGTCTCCCCTCCATCTCTCTTTATCTCTCTCTCTCGCCCTCTGTTCGTCTTCTTCCCGAAACTGCTTTACTTCACTTTACTTTGAATTGATCTCCTTCAACCACAGATTCGCCTTGGAGTTTCCGACTTCCTCTATTTCTCAACCGCTCAGGTATGTATAGATTTTCAATTCCAATTTTGATTTTCTGATTTCAATTGCTTTCAATTGTAAACTGAACTGATTAAATGTTCTTTTATCCCCACTCACAAATGTTTGATTAAATTAATGTTCTTTCCGTCACAAAATATTAGTGCTGCTGGGTTTTCTGGTTCGGGTTCATTTTCAAAGTGAATCAGTTCCTCCACAATAGATTAGCATGTGGAAATGACTGACATTTTTTGCACGCAACCAGTAAGATGAAATCTTGGGATTAGCTGAACTACATATAATTTTACTGAAACCAACCATAGCTGAGACCAATGAAAGCTCACCAAAGTTCAGAAAAACTCAGGATTTTATTTACTAACAAATTTTGTAAACATATTACACTTTCAGAATTTATAAAATTAAGATGTTGTGGTAGTATTATGATTGATTTATAAATCCTGAAATCAAGGAAATTTATATGACCAGTTATCAATCTTTATCCAAATATGCACACGTTAATGTACCTTTTGGGAAATACAATTTAGAAACATAAGACTTAAAACACTGTGTATTTACTTCAATTGGTGATCCCCAAACGTGTATCTAATAGACTGTAATTTGGATGACTTTTCTTAGGCGTCATACTTTAGTAGTAATAAAGGGATTCAAATGATCAGAAATTTGCTAACATAAGAGACTGAGTTATAGCTCCATCAAAGGCTCTAATATTTAGTCCCGAAAATTCAGAAAATATTGAAACAAGTTCGGGAACATAAGCATTTTGGAGTTGCTTTCCTCTTTATCAATTTTAGAAGGAAACGATAGTAGGCATAGGTGGAACCTGAATACAAAGAATACAAATTTCAGCATCGACAACCACCCTCCCTTCGAACTCGCACTCGCAAGGTTCGATTTCTGCCTCTCCCCTTCTCTCTTTGTGTTTGTTTTTACCCTAATGACAGCGAGTCTTTCTGCAACAAAGCATGGTGCATTTCCCTTTGCAATGCATATCCTTTTTGGTTTTTTTACTTTCTATCATGGACAATGGGATTTTTGAACCTTGATATATGCTACAGTGGCCACAAGAGGCATCATTTGGCCATGAAATCCATTAGGACATCCATCTTCAGCTAACTTAATTTTGGTTTTGTGTTGTACAGACCTATATGTTTTAGTATAGTGTTCATGGCCAATGGAAAAAAAATGAGCTTAAGGTTCAGGATTCTAAGACCCTTCTCTTTGGTGACAAACCCGTCACAGTCTTTGGTATGAGGTATTATAAGCTGATTTTGCTATCTTTATATTTCATTTTATTTTCAAAATGGCACCCTTTGATTATTAATAATTTATTTTTTGATTTTGTTTAGGAACCCAGAGGAGATCCCATGGGGTGAAGCTGGAGCTGAATATGTTGTTGAGTCCACTCCAGTTTTTACTGATAAGGACAAAGCTGCTGCCCATTTGAAGTTTTGCCTTTATTTTTTTGTTTTTTGGATTGGTATCTTGATTTGTGTGCATACTTTTTCTGATATAGTTGAAGAGATATATTTGTCTTGCTTTCATCAATATTGATTTCTGGTTCTTTTATTTTTTTAAATGGAAGTGTTGCATGTTGAATCTGTTTTCTTCTTTGGCTAAAATACCAGTGCTGGTACAATGCCCCACTCATGAATTTTGACTTGACATGTTATGCTCAATTGAGCAATGTTTGTTATTTTGTTGGCTTGCAAATGTTCATGATGGCATGGTTTGTTGATAGTATTGCTCTTGATTTTTTTTTAATCACCAGGGTGGTGCAAAGAAGGTTGTCATTTCTGCTCCAAGTAAGGATGCTCCCATGTTTGTTATTGGTGTCAATGAGAAGGACTACACGCCAGATATTGATATTGTTTCCAATGCTATCAACAAACCATTAACATTATCAATATCTAGCATTGGAAACATTATTATACCCAGTGTATTAGTGTTCCCCTTCAATTACTATGCATTTGTCTACACCATTAACATTTATTGTATACTATTTTTATTTATTTATTTTATTTTTATTATTATTATTATTTTATGGTTAATTGATGGAATGCTTTCAATATATTTCGGGGAGGAATTTAAGGATGAAGAGATGGTTGATGTGAAGTCATTACACATTTGAAACTTTCTCTGAAGTTGAGTTTGTTGGTTAGTGCTTTGCTTTGCATTTAACAATTGTTAGGATACTCATATCCAGCAAGTGTTTCTCTATCTTCTTTGATTGAAATTCATTGATTACCTAGGGACCTGTCTTAAAAAGAGATGTAATCCTAGATTTAATAGTAAACCACTTGATTATCTTTTCGTCTATTGTTATTGGTCAGTTTCCAGACAAAAGAAATTTAAAAACTATGCCAATATACTATAAGAATGTGATGGATCCCAGCCCTCTAAATCTCCATTCTCAAATTTTCACAAAATCTTAAAAAAGGGTAAATTATAAATATGCCCTTGATGTTTGTAAAATATTCTCACTCTCTCTATGGGAGCTTGCATTTTAAGATTAGTATCCAGAGTTTGGTAATGAGATGCGGTGTTACCTTTGAGTCAAACTTGGTTCTAGATCATGACACAATGTAATTATACAATTGGATTTGTTGTTTTGGATTTTATTTTATTTATTTATTTTTATTTTTTGTCAGTCAAACTTGGTTCTTATGTAGTTATAATTTGATTAGCAGCAGTAGCACTAACTGGTGTGCATTTAAGTTTTAATTTCTTTTAAATTGCAGAGCACTGGCTGGTGTGCATTATTTGATATTTTAATTTAATTTTTTTTATATTTGATTTATTTGGAATTGTAGAGTACAATCTGTTAAATATACTTTTATAGCTGTATTTTAATCTTATTATTTACACCGTGCCTTTAGGCACGGGCATATGCTAGTATCATAATAAATCACATGCTATGATTGCCTGCTGAAAATGCCACAGATGTTCAACCAAATCTCTACATTATACTATTAAAAAACAATTTATTCAAAAGGAAGATGCTTCAGAAAATGAGGTCTACTACTGTTTTTATAGCCGTGAATTGTCTAAACTTGTTAACTTCAGAAAACACATAAGCTAGGCTGTGGTCTGGTTTCCTTTATCATACTTTTGTACCTCTATGGTCATGGTTCCTTTGTTAGATGCATTGATGGTGATGATCTCATGACATGAAATTCCATCTCCATTGTTATCTTGATCCATTGTTTGCTTAGCTGGTGCCGTTTGGTTGTTTGCTTATCTTGAAATTCCATCTCCATTATTACTCCTTGAATGTAATAAGTGAGTCCCGAGCAAACTATGCCCTGCATATATACATTTTAAAACAAAGAGCTGTAGAATATTACCATTTTTGGCAAAAGCTGGTTCTCCCATGCCATGAGAACAAATCCTCTATTTTACATCCTTGTGTACAGTAGTTTCATAATTTTTTTTTTTCTAGAAAGGTCTAATTCATGTTGTAGTTTTGTGAAGAAACATCAATTCATATTGAAGTGAACAGAAGCTTTGATGGGACTACTATGAATTAGGGGCCTCTAGAAGGGAGTTGGGTTAATTTAGAGAATATGGCTACAATGAAGTTGGGATTTAGTGAAAAACAGTCATTAATGTACTACATATATTTGATTTTCTTATCCTGGTTAACATTAAGAAAGAAAATTTTGTTTTCCCATTTAGTCTCCTTACACTGTAAAGAGTTGTCAGGAGTTTGGTGTCCCCGCTTATAGACCAGACGCTAGCATTTCCCCTCTCCATTATAAGCGCCACTATGGCCCCCTGAGCTATTCCTAATAGGCATATCCAAGCAGTGAGGGAGAGCTCAGCGGGATATGTCTTTAGCGTGATTGCTTAGAGAAACAGAAAAAAATATAATTATGATCTCAGATAAAAATTAATTGTCCATATCAAAACTAATTAGGGAATAATTATGATCTCAGAACTACGGGAATGTAATTCGGACTCATAAGTAGGGAGTTAGAGCCCAAAACGCCCTAAAAGAAGATTGTAGATTAAATGATTAGTTTGAGAGGATGAGCTGACCTAAATTATAGCGATCCCAGTTACCCCTTTTGTTGTTCTGTTGTTTTCCGAACGCGGTTCCGTGGAGTTGGTAGTTGTACCTATCGTGTTGTCAACCTTTAAACTCTTTTGTTTGAGTTTTAGAATGTGTTGGGCTTGGTTGTTACAGGTTGGTAGAGCTTTAGCTCCCATTGTTGTTGTCCAGTTTTTGAATGGTCCGCTCGAGCGGGTCTTCTTGCGCTCGAGCGGGGTTTTCACAGTTTCAGTATTTCGTGCCTCTGCAAAACTTCTGCAAATGTGTTTTCTACGCTTGAGTTGGTTTCTTGTGCTCGAGCGGGTCGCGCTCGAGCGGGCTTGTTAGCGCTCAAGCGGGTAGTACTTTCTGGTGTAAGTTCTGGGAGAGAGAAATCTACGCTCAAGCGGACTGGTTTTCGCGCTCGAGCGGATGTACTTTATTCTTGTGTCTTGGCGCTCGAGCGTACCTAGTTTTTGTCCTTGACGCTCGAGCGTTGTGTTCTCCGCTCGAGCGGGAGAGTCGTATATCAGTTGGCAGCTAGACTATTTTAAATCACTTTTTACATTTCCTTTCTCTCTCTTACTTTCCCAAAACCGATTTTTGAGAGCTCCTCACTCTAAAACCTAACTTCTCTCTAGGGTTTGATCTACTAGGGGTGTTTCCCTCACCTTGAGCCTTTATAAGAAGTGAGTTGATCATCGAGGGCTACCTTTTGATCCGAGAAATTTGGTGTTTGGAGCACTTCCGAGTTTAGCTCTTCTTCTCCTGGGTTCTACTTTTGAGGTAGGGATTTTCTTGTTCTTTTTCAATACTTCGTCTATAGATAGACATGTGGTAATTTTGTATTGCATGAAAATCATATCCATGTTGGATTTGTTTGAAATCATGAGAAGGAACCTAGGGTTGGGTGTTTGAAAAATGGTTATGTTATCATTGATGGTTGTTTTAGGCTAATTGGAGTGTAAATTAGCATGTTGTAGTTGATAGAAGAAAAAGCCCTAAATTATATTTTCATTGATAAATTAAAATGGATGGTAGTTAACCTATGTTGGAAATCTCTATTATTATTGTGAGTTGGGTGAAGGTGTTAATGCCTAAGGGATTAACCATGGTTGTGGAATGGGTTTGAAATGAAGATAATGGACTAATATGAGTTATGGCTTTATTATCCACGGATTTGGTTTTGCGACAACAAAAGGGACGGAGTTGGTTTTGTGAAAACGAAAGGAAACGAAATTTGCTTTGTAAAATGGGAAAAGTATTTTTGAAATACGAATGAAAATTGGATTGTTGTTTCTTGAGTGTTGAATACACACATGTGAAGAATTGTAGCTTTAACTAACATGTTAATGTTGTTGCTGGGTTTGTGGTCTCATTGTAGTTGAGTTTGTAATAGATGTACTAAATATTTGCATCTAGAGGTTTTGTCCTTGGTCACCGGTGGAGGGTGACACAGTTGTGTTGAATTGTCGTGTATGCATTATACCATTGTTGATTGAACATCGTATGTAATGAAGTGTTGAGATACATTATATATGTAGACTTGCTCGGGAAAAGGTAGTTATGTGTTCATATATTTTAACACATTGCTTGTGTCTTGGTGGTTTATGTATATGTAATATACATGTTAGTTATGCCCTGTTGCATTTCGATTGGTGGTGTTATACCTTGAGCTAAAAATCAGAGGTACCGTGACCTTCCAGCTAGCGCCTGGAGAACTGACTGCGCTGAGAATCGAAGGCACCATACCCTTACAGCTAGCGCCTGGTAAACTGGCATGTTGTTGTGAGAGGTGTATCTTTGGCTTACTATGCATATAGCTAGTAGAGCAAAGTTTTGTTGTTAATATTTCTGTATGTCTGAGAATATCATGGATTGTGCCAGTTACAGTTTCGGAGGGCCGAGTTGCCTTATTGTTTTATCTCATGCATGTTGGTGAGTTGTTATCTCCCTTGTTATAGCGGTGCATGTATAGATTTGATTGTATCGGGAAGAAGCCAGAATGTCATTTTTGTCTTTTGGAAAGTGTAAAGGAGAACGGATATTTTTAAAGAAATATATATTTTGAAAAGGGCATATCTTTGTATGTTTGGAAAATGGAAGAGAGTAGTGGGCTTAGTGAAATTATTTTCCTAAGGTATTGTCAATGTTATGAAAGATTGGAAACGGGAATTAATGAAAAGAAAAGGGAAGATGAATCGCCTATGGCGTTGATTGAAATGGTTGTTTTCAAGAAAAGTTCATACTTATGTATGTTTCGTATAAACTGTGACATTACTATTCTAGTATGAGATTGGGTATTCATGATCATAGCTATCTGTATGTTGTTATTGTTGAGGGCCATGTTGAGATCCCTACTGGACTATATGTTCATCCCACGTTGTTGAATCTTTTTCAGGTGTAGAGCTGAATGTGCTGCAAGATTTGGACCTTCTGATTTGTTGGCCACGGGGCCTCTCTTATATGGGCGGAATGCCATATGTGTAAAAGGGTTGCACCCTTCTTCTTGATTTGTTGTTAATGACGTAACCCCAAGGGCAATTTATTTATTATACTCATGTTGTATTTACTTGCATACGAATGAGAGCAATGTTATTCACTTCTACGAGTTGAATATACGAGTTTATTTCCGCATGTTATCTCTGAAATGGAATTAAGTAAATGAAATTGGTAATATTTCGAGTAATAAAAAGTGGGGCGTGACAACTTGGTATCAGAGCGAGCCGGGTTTGAATACTTTGGGCTCGTGGGAAATGGTTTTTACCACAGTGGGTTTACTACGTATAGTGAGGACGTTGCATATAGATATCATGAAAATTAGGACTTATGTGTTGCATTTATGTGAGCATGGGATTCAGTCTCTCAGATAGTATTCATAGCCGGTGAACTTGCTTTGAGGTCCTTTTGGAAACACGCCTGATCAACGTGGTTTCTGATAGGAATTCCTTGAGAGTTCCGGGATGAGTGGCTATCCTTGTGGACTTGATTCGATTATGTGTTTACATGTTTAGATGTTTATATGCAATAGAGATGTATATTTTGTGACTAAGTGAGTCTTGTGACTTAATAGTAGTGGTGTGTGCCTTGGAGAAGGCTGTTGTGTTGTGCACTAAGCGTGGTGTTTTCTTTTGTGCCTTATAGGATGTCTACACGAGGTAGTAGAGGATGGTTGAATAGTTGGAGTGTCGGTAGGGGCACAACAATCCCTTTAGCACCCGCCATTGCAGCATCGGCTGTCGGCGAGAACGTCGCTCGTGAGATTGTGAGAGCAGTGCAAGACGCCGTAGCTCGCACTGACGGCGGCAGCGGGCATGCTCTCAAGCTTACTAAGGAGTTTTTCCACTCTGGCCCACCAGAGTTCGTGGGGGAGGCTAAACCGTTGGAGGCAGAGAGTTGGTTAGAGCAGATTACCAAGACTCTTGATATGCTCAGAGTCGAAGAGGAGGAGTTGAGGGTTTCTTTGGCGACTTTTCAATTGAAGGGCGATGCGAGTTATTGGTGGAAGTATGCTAAGAATACCGTAGGTAGCACGTGGGTTGCTTTTACCGAGGCCTTTTGGGCCAAGTATTTCCCTCATTCTGCTCGGGAAAGGTTGAGGGATCAGTTTTTGGAGTTGCGTCAGGATGATACTCCTGTGGCACAGTTTGAGATGCGGTTTACTAGTTTGTCGAGGTTTGCTCCAGAGTTGGTGGCAACAGAGGAGCGTCGTTGTTATGAGTTTGAAAGGCGGTTGTGTTTCGATATTCGGGAGAAGGTAGCTAGATCCTTTTGGAAGGATTATTATAATTTAGTCGAGGCAGCGGCCCATGTGGAGGCCATGGTTGTGAGTGATGGTCGGAATAGGGAAGGGACCATCTCAGTAAGTCCTACGGTTCCTAAGCGCTCTAGGCTCAGTAAGGGGTGGAGGCGGAAACATGCTCGGTCAGGGGCGAATTCCTTTCCTTCGCCAAGGGTTTCGGACTCATCTGTTAAGGGTTCCGGGGAGGTGCAGGTTTCAGACTAGTCTCGGAGTAGGGGGTCTGGTGGTTATTTTGTTTGTGGTCAGCTGGGCCATGGTAGACGTTTTTGTCCTTTGCGTGTAAATTCTTCAGGTGTTTCAAAACCCAGTCAGACTCAGTTGTACCCGTCCATTCAAGGGCGTTATCGGTACCAGAAACGGGCAGGCCAGGCTTCGAGAGCCTCGCGAGGGGCGACTTATTAGTTAGTCCTATGGTATTACCCTGGAGGGGATTTTTGTGTTATTGACCGGTGATGTATTATATGAATCATTTTGTTGTTGACCGGTGTACTGTTGGATGCTAAGGCACCATGTTTATGTATTGCTTATGTATGCACATTGTTGTTTGTTTAACCCTCATGTATTGGGGAGTATGTATGGAGTCTCGAATCCTCTTTTTCTATTGAGAAGTTGTTAAAGGGATCAATGATCCTGATGTTGTTGCTTGCTTGGTATCTGTATGTTGATTAGGGAAAACTGAAACTAATTGAACATGTTATGTCCTTGAATCTGACGGTTGGAATAATACATCAAGTTTTGTATTGATTGATTGAACTTGTATATGATAATTGCTTATATACATTGTATTTTGTGGGAGGAGATGGGGGATGTACTCCACGGTTTATTGGAAGATGGGGGATGGACCTCTAAACCGGATATGTTTGATTTGATATAGCACTAAAATGTATATCGTTATCAATTGTGAAGTATAGAAGTATTTCTATGTTATATTGATACAACACCAAAATGTGTATCATTTGTGCATTATGGAGGTATTGTTGATGTGAGATGTGGTCTCCTTTAATTGTGGCCAGGTTTTGAGCCGTGTATATAATTTGAAATTAGTTAAGTGAAGGAAGGTGGAACGAAATTGCAAAATCATGAATTTCTTATGCCTTGTGTGTTGATAGCACAATTGTTATTTCTATTAACTATCATTATAGAAGTGTTATGTTTTGTGTTGGTTTTGGCCTCACTGTGTGAGTGATGGTTGTTGATAGTATTTTCCTTTGGAAAGAAATGGAAAACAAAATTTTTCTCAGTGTTTGGGCCACCTAAAGGCGTTGTTGAGAAATTGATTTAATTCAAGGGTTTTGAGGATTTCCAAATGAATCTTTTTGGCAAATAAACTGTGGATGGTTCTATGTTTTGGATAACACCGTATTTGTGAAAAATGTTTGCAAAACTTTTGAGTTTCGCATGGAAAATGCAAGGTTTATTTCGGAATGTCAACATTGAAAATTTGACTATCTTTGTGAAATGTCTCATGAACAAGAAAATGTTTTCCTTATATTAATGCAAAAGACTTGCTTTGCTTACCTTTTTATCGGAAATTATGGTTGTTGAGTAGTGACTTAGCTTAAAGCGCTAGTCAGATGTTGGTAAACTGTTTCGAAAGGGTTGGTTTTGTTGTAGCTTTTGTGCCTACAGTGTTGTCATTTGGAACGTGTTTCTTTGGTTAGTCTCTTCCTTGGTAAGAGTGAATTGAAGGTTTGTAGGGAGAATAGTTCCTCTCCTAGTACTCGGGTGTTGGTGTTGTGCGATCCGTTGGCCTTGTGTTTTGGCATATCCTTAATTTCGGGGACGAAATTCTTTAAGGGGGGGAGGTTATAGCGATCCCGGTTACCCCTTTTGTTGTTCTATTGTTTTCCGGGCGCGGTTCCGTGGACTTGGTAGTTGTACCTATCGTGTTGTCAACCTTTAAACTCTTTTGTTTGAGTTTTAGAATGTGTTGGGCTCGGTTGTTACAGGTTGGTAGAGCTTTAGCTCCCATTGTTGTTGTCCAGTTTTTGAATGGTCCGCTCGAGTGGGTCTTCTTGCGCTCGAGCGGGGTTTTCACAGTTTCAGTATTTCGTGCCTCTGCAAAACTTCTGCAAATGTGTTTTCTACGCTCGAGCTGGTTTCTTGTGCTCGAGCAGGTCGCGCTCGAGCGGGCTTGTTAGCACTCGAGCGGGTAGTACTTTCTGGTGTAAGTTCTGGAAGGGAGAAATCTACGCTCAAGCGGATTGGTTTTCGCGCTCGAGCGGATGTACTTTATTCTTGTGTCTTGGCGCTCGAGCAGGCCTTCTTGCGCTCGAGCGTACCTAGTTTTTGTCCTTGACGTTCGAGCGTTGTGTTCTCCGCTCGAGTGGGAGAGTCGTATATCAGTTGGTAGCTAGACTATTTTAAATCACTTTTTTACATTTCCTTTATCTCTCTTACTTTCCCAAAATCAATTTTTGAGAGCTCCTCACTCTAAAACCTAACTTCTCTCTAGGGTTTGATCTACTAGGGGTGTTTTCCTCACCTTGAGCCTTTATAAGAAGTGTGTTGATCATCGAGGGCTACCTTTTGATCCGAGAAATTTGGTGTTTGGAGCACTTCCGAGTTTAGCTCTTCTTCTCCTTGGGTTCTACTTTTGAGGTAGGGATTTCCTTGTTCTTTTCAATACTTCGTCTATAGATAGACATGTGTTAATTTTGTATTTCATGAAAATCATATCCATGTTGGATTTGTTTGAAATCATGAGAAGGAACCTAGGGTTGGGTGTTTGAAAAATGGTTATGTTATCATTGATGGTTGTTTTGGGCTAATTGGAGTGTAAATTAGCATGTTGTAGTTGATAGAAGAAAAAGCCCTAAATTATATTTTGATTGATAAATTAAAATGGAAGGTAGTTAACCTATGTTGGAAATCTCTATTATTATTGTGAGTTGGGTGAAGGTGTTAATGCCTAAGGGATTAACCATGGTTGTGGAATGGGTTTGAAATGAAGATAATGGACTAATATGAGTTATGGCTTTATTATCCGCGAATTTGGTTTTGCGACAACAAAAGGGACGGAGTTGGTTATGTGAAAACAAAAGGAAACGGAACTTGCTTTGTAAAATGGGAAAAGTATTTTTGAAATACGAATGAAAATTGGATTGTTGTTTCTTGAGTGTTGAATACACACATGTGAAGGATTGTAGCTTTAACTAACATGTTAATGTTGTTGCTGGGTTTGTGGTTTCATAGTAGTTGAGTCTTTAATAGATGTACTAAATATTTGCATCTAGAGGTTTTGTCCTTGGTCACCGGTGGAGGGTGACACGGTTGTGTTGAATTGTCGTGTATGCATTATACCATTGTTGATTGAACATCGTATGTGATGAAGTGTTGAGATACATTATATATATAGACTTGCTCGGGAAGAGGTAGTTATGTGTTCATATATTTTAACACATTGCTTGTGTCTTGGTGGTTTATGTATATGTAATATACATGTTAGTTATGCCCTGTTGCATTTTGATTGGTGGTGTTATACCTTGCGCTAAAAATCAGAGGTATCGTGACCTTCCAACTTGCGCCTGGAGAGCTGACTGCACTGAGAATCGAAGGCATCATACCCTTCCAGCTAGCGCCTGGTAAACTGGCATGTTGTTGTGAGAGGTGTATCTTTGGCTTACTATGCATATAGCTAGTAGAGCAAAGTTTTGTTGTTGATATTTCTGTATGTCGGAGAATATCATGGATTGTGCCAGTTACAGTTTTGGAGGGCCGAGTTGCCTTATTGTTTTATCTCATGCATGTTGGTGAGTTGTTATCTCCCTTGTTATAGCGGTGCATGTATAGATTTGATTGTATCAGGAAGAAGCCAGAATGTCATTTTTGTCTTTTGGAAAGTGTAAAGGAGAACGGATATTTTTAAAGAAATATATATTTTGAAAAGGGCATATCTTTGTATGTTTGGAAAATGGAAGAGAGTAGTGGGCTTAGTGAAATTATTTTCCTAAGGTTATGTAAATGTTATGAAAGATTGGGAACGGGAATTAATGAAAAGAAAAGGGAAGATGAATCGCCTATGGCGTTGATTGAAATGGTTGTTTCAAGAAAAGTTCATACTTATGTATATTTCATATAAACTGTTACATTACTATTCTAGTATGAGATTGGGTATTCATGATCATAGCTATCTGTATGTTGTTATTGTTGAGGGCCATGTTGAGATCCCTACTGGACTATATATTCATCCCACGTTGTTGAATCTTTTTCAGGTGTAGAGCTGAATGTGCTGCAAGATTTGGACCTTCTGATTTGTTGGCCACGGGGCCTCTCTTATATGGGCGGAATGCCATATGTGTAAAAGGGTTGCACCCTTCTTCTTGATTTGTTGTTAATGATGTAAGCCCAAGGGCAATTTATTTATTATACTCATGTTGTATTTACTCGCATACGAATGAGAGCAATGTTATTCACTTCTACGAGTTGAATATACGAGTTTATTTCCGCATGTTATCTCTGAAATGGAATTAAGTAAGTGAAATTGGTAATACTTTGAGTAATAAAAAGTGGGGCGTGACATAAATGGTAGGCAATGGCTCTACAAATTAATTCAGCCTGATGTTACTAAAAAAGTTGTTGATAGTGGAAATATATGTAAATAGCATCATACTTTGCCTTTAGTTGTGCATCATTCAATTGCCAAATAGATAGAAATCTAATGAAAAAAATAAAAAAACATTCAAACTCCAGCCTAAAGATTAGTGCAAAATAGTTTAGATTGGGGATTGTCTCCTATTTTACATGCGTGAGTTTCTATTTTAAGTGAATTTTTCTATTGCAGTGTACATTATCTACAAATTTCTGGTGGAATTTCCAACAGGTTTCTATTAAGGATCACTTTTGACATACAACATTAATCACAGAAGAACAGCTTCGTCATTATTTACTATAATTTCATATGATTTTAGATCTTTTTAAATAATAATAATAATAATAATAATAAATCTAAAAATATGGGATATTGCTGACATTAAAAAAATATGGCAGGCATCTTTTAGGAGGCTAAGGGACCATTGACTTTTATAATTTTCATTTGCCAACAACTGTTGAATAACAGGGTTGGTTTTTGTTGACTTGTTCTGAGATGGTGATGGTAGATGGGAGTGGGGAGGTTGCTCTTTTCAAACATCATTTCTTTGATATTTGATAACCGACAACACTTCTCAATTCAAGTTCACCTCTTTTTAAATGGGTTAGTTGTGTAGGTGTGTAATGCAACAGTCAGAACAAGACTGGTGGAGTCAACTGTTGCTAGCATTGCTTGTGCGTTCAATATCACCAACTGTTGCTAGGTGTGCAATGCAATAGTCAGAACAACACTTCTCAATTCAACACTACGTCAAAATTGGGCTTTAGCGGCGGTTTTTTACCGCCGTTAAAGGCTGTAAAACCGCCGTTAAAGCCTTTGACGGCGGTATTAACGGCGGTTTCGTTACCGCCGTTTATGCGTGTCGAAAAAAGTGAAACCGTCGTAAAAAGGCAAATTACCGTCGTTAAAAGTCGACCAAAAACGGCGATTTTTTACCGCCGTAAATAGGTTCAAATTTTTCAAAAAATAATTCTTTCTTCTTGCACTCCCCAAGTTTTGAACCCAAGACCTCTCATCCACCAACACCAACCACTTTGCCATAGCCACTCTTCTTGAAATATATTCCCTAAATAAATATTTAAACATTACTTTTACTTTATTGTAGATGGTTTCGCTGGAGCTCGCCGGAGTTTTGCCGGAGCACGCCGGAGTTTCGCCGGAGCTCCGCCGGCAAAGATCGCCGTCAGTAACGGCGGTAATGATTGGGCATTAGCGGCGATTTTGTTACCGCCGTTAAAAGTGGGCATTAACGGCGGTTTCGTTACCGCCATTAAAAGTGGGTTTCATTACCGTCGTTAAAGACACTTTTAGTGGCGGTTTTTTAACGGCGGTATTAACGGCGGTTTTCGTTACCGCCGTTAATAGTACATTTAACGGTGGTTTTCGTTACCGCCGTTAAAAAGACCGCCGTTAATGCCCTGTTTTGGCGTAGTGCAAGTTCACCTCTCTGTGGTCGAAACAAACAGTTTCCCCATGCCAAATATGACTTGTGACAACTGACGAAATGTTATTCAGACCCGTAGGTTGGGATTTAGAGACGAATACGCCCAAAACTTAGTCGAAAAAGGGCGTTTCGGGGGCAAAAATTCAAAACAGCCCCCAAACCTCTGTGTGGCCGATAGGGGCAGCTTCCCCATGCCAAATAGGACTTGTGACAACTAACGGAATGTTATTCGGATCTATAAGCTGGGATTTAGAGCCGAATACGCCCAAAACTTAGTCGAAAAAGGGTGTTTCGGGGGCGAAACTTCAAAACAGCCCCCGAACCTCTGTGTGGACGAAACGAATAGTTTCCCCATGCCAAATATGACTTGTGACAACTGACGGAATGTTATTCGGACCCGTAGGTTGGGATTTAGAGACGAATACGCCCAAAACTTAGTCAAAAAAGGCGTTTCGAGGACGAAAATTCTAAACAGTCCCCGAACCATCGTGTGGCTGACATGGGCTGTAACAACCCGACCCTCGTATATGCTTGTGATATATGTCCGTCCTTTATTCTGTGCTGCTGAATGCCTAAACTGAAATTGTCCAAGGGAATAAGTTCAAGTAACTATGTTGTGATGCCTTATGAAATGAATTGTATCTGTTGAGAAAGAAATGTATCTGTTATTACTCGAATGATAAAGTAGAAATTGAGGGCCTTAGCAGCTTAATAAACCAAAATTGAACATATATTTGGAATCAGCATAATTTTTAGGTAATATTAAGCACTTCCGTGAAATTTCAATTTCGGACATGTAAACGATCGAGTTTTGTCTTATTCTCTCCTTATAGATGTACATATATATGATCTTGGTTATTTGACAAACAAAAAAAAAAAAAAAAAAAGAGAAGAGAGAATTCATCACCCTAGACTTGAGAAGTGGAGGGATAGAGGAAGAAGATCCTTACAAAGGTTGAGATCTGGGTTAAGGTATGTATATGTTTGTCTAATTTCTATCCACACCCCTTCTTGTCATAATTTATGTAAAGATGTTCCTATGATCTTGTACCTAAGAGTTGGGATTGTATTGATGTGAGTATGAGAAGTAGTAAATTAGCAAGATGACCTTACCTTGCATGTTTTGCCTCTATTGGTTTGTTTGAATTCAAATATGTGGCACAATTTTATGTTATGAAGTGAGATGTGGGAACAAATAGAAATCTTGTGAATTGGAGTAATTTAAGTTGTGAGTTTATGCTTTGATTTTTGTTTACTCAAATGGAAGATGTAATTTGGTCCTTGTGCACATGTATTTACATGCTTTGAGCTTATATATTGGTAATTTTAAACTAAATTTTTGAGGTCCTAATCATGTCTATAAGAGAGGGAAAATTGTGCAGAATTTCGGAGTTTTTGTGCAGAATCGCCGCACGTGCGGGGCCTAAGGCCGCACGTGCGGGAACCTCAGCCGCACGTGCGGGAGTCACTGCCGTACGTGCGGGAAAATGGCAAATTTTCGAACTTCAGCACTGCAAAAAAAGCACGTGTGGGGCCTCAATGCCGCACGTGCGGGAGGTGTGCCGCACGTGCGGGAAATCCTAGCCGCACGTGCGGCCCAGGGCAGAAAAATCGGGATGCTCCGTTTTACGTGTTGGGTCCTCTAATGTGGTCAAAACCTGCAATTTATATTATTTGAATGTTCGTTAATTGATCAAAGTAAGTGAATCGAATATTGGTTTAACAAAGATGAAAAGGAACTAATGTGATTTTTCATGTGTGTAGGAAACACCTCAAAAGGAAGTGCACCGCCACAACACAGTGAGTAATAGTACCTCAATGTATCCCTACTCAGCATGTATTATTTATGATGTTGTGACCTTGTAGAAAGTTTTATCGTACTACATTGATGTTGTATCTTGACGTTACGAATTGCACTCTTTAACTAGTGTTGGCATGAAATGATTGGTATGAAATGATATGTTGCCCTAAGTAATTTGATACGAAATTGTGAAAATATTGGAAGAGGTTGTGAGGGGATACACGCCCTATATGAAAACTGGTGACTAATGGAATGTAACAAGGCAAGCGCCACTTGTGAACAATGAAATGTGAGGCCAAGCGCCATTTGTGAACAATGAAATGTGGCCTAGTGCCATTTGTGAATCAATGTGGCTTAGTGCCATTTGTGACTCGATGTGGCCTAGAGCCAGATGTGAATTAAAGTAGCTATGAGTCCTAATGTGAAACTACGTGACCAATGGTCATTTGTGAATTGTGAACTAATGAGGCCAAGAGCCATCTGTGAATAAAGACATTATGAGGCCAAGGGCC